>NW_015536501.1:1568241-1588779 GCF_001515605.1 Sinocyclocheilus anshuiensis | reverse complement strand
CTATATTTATATATATTTACCAATATTTTAGAAATTGAAGGTTTGAAGACTTTGGAGACATATGTTATATTTAACACAATGCATATGCTTGTTTTTTTAATGTTTTTTAATATGCATGTATATTTTTATGATGATATATAAAGATTTACACATTTTTAAATAAACAATTATATTTGAACAAAATATGTCAAGTTTCGATTTTTATGCCACTGTTCAGGTGTGTGTCTCAATCTATCAACTCAAAGGTCCAAATATCACAGATCATAAAAGCATGTCAGTTTGCATGAATGAATGATATGAGTGTAGCCCTCATACCTCAGTACACATGATGTTACAAAACCCAATGAAGCAAAAGCCTTTAGTTTACATAAATAGTGGGTAAAATCATGTTTTGCTACTTTGTTTTGCTAATCATATTCAGGTTATTTAGGGGGAGTGGCATTCTTATTCTAGAGAGTTTGATTGGACAAAAATGTGCATATATATTTATTCCATTCATTTTTTTTTTTACCAGAAGATAACATTTTTAAATGCATATATCTGCTAAATGTTTTGGAGCTCTTTAAGCTTTAAATAAAAATGTATTTCAAATTGTGCGGCAAATAAAATAATTGTTTACATAAACTTTTAGAAACATGACTGTGTTGTGGTAGACAAGATATGGAAAAAAATCTACATACTGACTTAAAAAATGTTGGAAAACCAGTAAAAGCTATTCAAAATATTGTCATTAAAATGAAAATGGATACCTATATAATTAACACAGCATTATAAATGATTGGCCAGTATCAGCATCATTGAGTTGAGGGCTCTAGTATTGTGAGTGGACGCTGGTCATGTTAACAGCCTCCTCTCATCCTCGCAGGAGGCCCTTGTTAGACGAGGTGCCACTGAAATGAATTAGTGTGATTCACAATCTACTCCACAGCCTGCAGGTGAGGAGAACCATCATGTCTCTTCATAAAGACTGTGCCTGTCCAATCAGTGTTTCTGTATGCGGTACTTATATTTACTCTCATTAAACTCTAAACAAGCCGATAATGATCAAATAACCAGCAGAAGTTAACAGTGCTCTTCCAGTAATTAGCTTACATCTCTTATAAATGGAGAAGCCAGCAGTGAGCAGCACATTAGCCGTCTCTGGAGAAATGTGTGCATGTTTTGTCTTTGTGCATTACTGCAATAATTATGTTTTTGAACATGTTTATCTGGCTAAAAGTTCTAAAGTGGAACACATTTGTTGTATTTCAGGAAAAGTCCAAACGTAATAGCTTATTTCAGCTTGGTGTAAAATCTGACTATGAACTGTACAAATGTTAGCAGTTAATATTTAGGCTTATATGTAGGCTATTTAAAGCATCATGAACCCCCCCCTCTATATTGACACTGAACAATCACACCTCAGGTTAACAAAAAAAGGCTCAATGTTCCAAATGATAATTTTCATACTATAGCCCCACCAATTATCCAGCATGATTTGCAACGTTGGGGGCATGTTTACAGATAAGTCTTACGTGTTTGTATGTGTGTTACCATTGTAGAAATTTGCATTGTGTTACAAATCACTTTCACCACGTTTTGTAATTGTCACATTAATGGGTGTCTGACAATAATGATTTTTGTTATATATTATGTTATTACATTATTATATCATGACTTAACAACATATAGTCAGTAATCAGTACATGTATAAAAATAGCAATAAAAATTTGATATTAAATTACATGTGTGTGTGTGTGTGTGTGCTGCTAAGCATGCTGGGTGGGGCAAAAACCTAAATAAAACATGAATCACAGTGTTTTTATGATGTTTAAATATATATATATACACACGAACGCATACAGTACAGTATATATGTATGTATGTGTGTGTATATATATATATATATATTAGTAAAAGAGGTCATACTCATTCTAGCATATAGAGAGCATTTAATTGGGAAAAAAACATATGTATACACCCCTACAGACAAGATATTTTACCTGAAGAGAAAGTAAATATGCATGTCTAGTTTACTTAATCAAGTATACTAGCATATATATTGCCATAAAACAGGCTTGGACTAAACTGTAATTTTGATTTCACAGAGTCTTAAAAGATTTCAATAAACACATTCGCTGTTTTAAATACATAAAAGAGAGTTTGGACATTGCGTATTAACTTTTTGAAGGAGGAATAAAAAGGCATATGATTTCTATACTAAATTGGCAAGTGTATATAATTTATCTAAAGAAAAACGACAACACCTTTCATATTTTCCCATGAGCTATGGGGGAAGCTAAACCATGGCTTAACATATCCAGAGAGCATTAAAGCTGGACATCTCAATGGACAGAGGGTTAGGACGGGCTGTCTGCTTGTGTGCAGAGCATTTCGGAGACAGACTATTGTCCTGCCACGGTCTCAAACCCCACTAGAGTCTCCCCCCCATTCTTAGAGTCAGACAAGGCTAAGAGGTTTCCACATTCACGTCCACCTCAACTCGCTCCCCACTTCACTGCAGTAATGCATGATACCAGCTCACTCCAGCACGCAGAGGAGGCCAGACTGCAGCTGCCCGTCTGAGGGGCCGCATGAAAGAACGGGGTGTTTTTCGGTTGGGGCGGAGAGGGAAGCAGTGAATGCCCCCCCAACGAGAGATGAGGCATATTGAAAACTATATTAAATTACCCTGATTAACAATTTAGCCACGAACAGGAGAGGCAGGGAGGGGTTCTATTGGCAGAGCCAAAGCCTATTCACCGCCAGAGCGGCGGGGTCGAAAGGTCCCCCAAGTTCACAGGCTCGGCGGCTTTGTTAGCACGCAGAGGAGGCCAGACTGCAGCTGCCCGTCTGAGGGGCCGCATGAAAGAACGGGGTGTTTTTCGGTTGGGGCGGAGAGGGAAGCAGTGAATGCCCCCCCAACGAGAGATGAGGCATATTGAAAACTATATTAAATTACCCTGATTAACAATTTAGCCACGAACAGGAGAGGTAGGGAGGGGCTCTATTGGCAGAGCCAAAGCCTATTCACCGCCAGAGCGGCGGGGTCGAAAGGTCCTCCAAGTTCACAGGCTCTGCGGCTTTGTTATGCTAACACACAATCTCAAATCAGCAGCCAAGTGGAGTGTGAAATAGAAATGATTCCTTGAGAAATTTCAGCGAGTTTGTTGTCCACACCACCTCCTCCCCCAATACCAGGGGTCTGCCGTCTGCTCCTGCCACGTTAAAAACTACTACCTCCATCCATGGGATGGAAAGCGACTTTGAGGGTCGACTACAAGATGTCAGAAGTAGTATTTTGATGACTACTTCATTAGATTGTGTTTTTTTTGTGCGTGTCAAATTACATTTGTATTTTTGCATGCTTGCGAATATAGAAGCATGTTTTCACAACGGGATTAAAAATTAAAGGTAAATGTGACTTTTAATCTCACAATTCAAACTTTTTTCTCACAATTCTGAGTTTATATCTCACAAGTGGTAATTCTGAGTCAGAATTGTGAGATATAAAGACAGAAATCAAGCGTAGCGTTAGTTCTGGCAGGTCACGTTAGTCAAGCTCGCATCAGCTGACTCTCAGCTGATCCCCATCAACCTATGGGAATACGACACCTATCTAAGCATTCATATATAAGGTCCCTCAGTATTATCAGCAGTTTTCGCATTGCTCAATAGCTAATTACCCTCCTCCATCCCCAACTCCTCCTCTGTCAGTCAGGGTTCAGCCTTCTGGGTTATCGCTGCTCTCCCTGCTCTCATCCATGCTAGGCTGCATGGATGTGCAGGGAGTTCTTGCCCAGAACAGAACCATACCGCCAATCCAAACTGTATGCTAATTGTCAATCATCTTTGACGATAATGGTCCTGACAGAATTGCAAGATATACAGTAAGCTCAGAATTGCTAGATACAAACTCACAATTCTGACTCTGTTCTCAGAATTGTGAGCTCTTATCTGTGAAATTCTGTGGCATCACAGAAACAAAAGAACATCATTTTGAGTTGTAAACTCAGAATTCTGTGAAAAAAAAGTCAGAATTGCATGATGTAATCTCAGAACTGATAGAAAAAAATTCCATTGCGGGATGTACAGTAAACTTAGAATTCTGAGAAAAAGGTCAAAATTGTAAGATGTAAAACTCGGAATTGTAAGAAAAAAATTCAAAATGTCAGTAAAAAAAAATCTAAATTCAGACATTATATCTCACAATACTGAGTTTGTTAAAAAAAAAACAGGTTTCCATATAGAAAAGATACATTCATGACAAACAATTATAAAAAGGTGAGTCTTTAACTTCTGATACATTTGATTTCTGTTCAAAATAACAGATTTCATTGTTTTCTCTTTGTTATATTAAGGTCAAATTAAAACATCAAAACTTTTTGCCTTCGTCTTTTAATTTTCCTACTTTTCAAGTACATTTTATAGAGAGATTTTTTTTTTGTTTTACTCTAGGCCCAAACCAAGTTTGTTAGCAGATTCAGAAAATCCATCATAAAAAATGTAAAATAATTTTTAATAATCTTTACAAAGAGTGAAATCATCATAAATCATTTCAATATTTTTTGATTGTGTGTGTACATTAAAACAAATTATGAGCTCTCAAGTGTGAAATTGATTTCATCACGGTCAACAGTTTTACTGCTAATAAAGTTTTTTCAAAAGTTCTAATGTTTACTTGCAAACAACGTCAGTGAACAGCATGCTTTAGATCAAAATCAAGGTAAATATCACTTGTCATATTCTATTCAAGCTGCTGTTTTATCAAATTATGCAAAAATCATGAACACATTGTTTAATTGTGTGTATTTAGGATGCACAATATGCAAGCCATAAAATTAGCCTTAGCAAGAAAAAGGTGTTTTTTAATCTCATTTCTACCACAAAATGCTATTAAACACAAAACATAATAGAAATATGGTGAAAATGTTTAAGACAAATTTACAAAAATTACATATTTCTCCTGTGGTGCATGTATAGCCCACAAACACACACAGTTGGACGTTGCTAGTAGACAATAAACTACGAAGAGTATGAAAATTGTGTTTTAAAGGAGTTTAGTTTAAGGTCCAGAGTGCCCATAGTTGAAGAAACACCCACAAATTATGGTTATGGTTTGTTTTAAGAGCAAATAGATGTAATTTTAATGCTGAATGTCCACTGGGAGCTGCTTTGCGTCCTTGGGGAGCCATAGAGCCGCTCAACACTACAAGTAACTGATGGGTCAACCATTGTTTAAATCCAGGTCAACATGACTTGCCCTCATAGGTCACATTCAGTGATAATCAATGACCCTCTATGATGAGCAGTGGATTATGTCTCTCTTGGGTCTCATTTGTGAGACATTAATTGATAGCAAAAGGTGGATGTCAGTGTCAGCTATGGATCAAGTCAAGGAGATGGACATCCACTATATGATAAACAGTTCAGTCTGAAAATTGAATCATTTTTAGAATAGGTCTATACCTTGTAAGTGCTACTTTAGAATGGTGCAACAACTTAATCACATCATTAAAGGAATAGCTCAACTAAACATGAAAGTATGCCGAACATTTGCTCACTATCAGGCTGTCCAAGATGTGGATGAGTTTGTTT
Source organism: Sinocyclocheilus anshuiensis (assembly GCF_001515605.1). Classification (NCBI taxonomy): domain Eukaryota; kingdom Metazoa; phylum Chordata; class Actinopteri; order Cypriniformes; family Cyprinidae; genus Sinocyclocheilus; species Sinocyclocheilus anshuiensis. Next base: position 1,583,202 of record NW_015536501.1, on the reverse strand, counting down.
CTTCATCAGAACAGATTTGGAGAAATTTAGCACTTGCTCACTATGGATTCTCTGCAGTGAATGGGTGCCGTCAGAATGATAGTCCAAACAGCTGATAAAAACATCCACAAGTAATCTAAACATCTCCAGTCCATCAATTAATGTCTTGTGAAGCAAAAAAACTACATGTTTGAAAGAAACAAATCCATTATTAAGACGTGTTTAACTTTAAATGAGTCCTGTATCCATAATATTGTTCCTCCAGTGAAAAAGTCATCTAGTCTGAATCAGGAGAGAAATATGCACAGATCATTCACAGTTTACAAGAAACATAGTATAAAACCGTTCAAAACAAATATGTGGGTGGATTTTGATGTGAGAGGAGAGGCAATAGATGTTTTCACCAGAGGAAAAGTTATTATGGATTATGGACTCATATTTTATGGACTCATCGATGGTTTAAAGTTAAAATGTCTTAAGTAAGGGATCATGTACATCCAGCCGGTTGTTATCTCAGAATAAACCCGACAGGGTGATCAGGACTTGTATCAGCCTGAAGGGGTTTATTCTGAGATAACAACCGGCTGGATGTACATTGTCCCGCTTATTACACGGCTACTTGCCACATACGTAAATAATTAGACGCGAAATATTGATTTGAGTTGAAATATCTGAACGCAAAGCTTCCGTGAAGACAGCAGTTGCGAGCAAGCGGCAAATTCAAACTAGACGGACATTTAAGGGAAACGGTGCAGTCAAACCACTTATTACACAACATTTCACCACAAAAATAGTTAAGGCAATAAAAGAATTAAGACGAAAATGTTTTAAAACCTTACCAGTTTGTTAGTTCTCTTATAATCCATTACAGCGTACAAAACAGTCGTAGCAAAATGGCAGCAGCCGCGTTTGTATGAAACGAGAGCGAGCCCGCGATACCAGGATGACATAGTTAAAGGGGTGTTGTTATCGAGGGATAGCATACCTCGGAATGTCGCGACTGACCAATCAGAATCAAGTATTCCACAGGGCTGTGTAATAATGATGGATTTGCTTCTTACAAACATGTAGCTTTTCACTTCTCAAGACATTAACTGATGGACTGAAGACATTTAGATTACATGTGGATTATAGTGATGTTTTTATCAGCTGTTTGGACTCTCATTCTGACGGCACCCATTCACTGCAGAGGATCCATTGGTGAGCAAGTGATGTAATGCTAAATTTCTCCAAATCTGTTCTGATGAAGAAACAAACTCATCTACATCTTGGAAGGCCCAAGGATGGGTACATTTTTAGCAAATTTTCATTTTTGGATGAACTATTCATACATTTGTTTAGAAAAATGATTTAAATAAGCAGGTTAGTGACATTTTTGTTGTAATTGGCAATGGTCATTTTAATATACAACAATTAAAACTAAACTGTTAATAACAGTAAGGAATGTCTTAGTTTGTCCTATTCGCTCGCTCTCAGTGTAGACGGGGTGTTATAGTTACCCCCCTATTTCTTTTTACTTTCTCCTCTCTCTCTTTTTTTGGATAATTGCCAGAGAAAATTGTGCTGCAATTTCAGATTTATGTAGCACTTTGAATACATCCTCCCCCTCTCAAGTCTGATTGGTATCCAACCGCCTGTTACCATGGTAATGACAAGATCATTTTCCTGTAGCTCTTTGTGAGGTGGCCTTTCTCAGATGACAGGTTAAGCAGACGTGCTTGACCTGTGGGGGCAGATCTATTGTCACCCTTACATTATTTTATCTCGCCAAGGAGACGAAATAAGGAGAACAAAATTACATCAAAAGTTAAAGAATTTACTCACGATTCTGATGAAACGAAACAAGCAGTGAGGCTTCCTCTTACATGTAGCAGTAGCATGGTGCAGTAATGGCCGTCAATACCATGGTATATATTCTGGTACTCCAAGGTACTTCAAAAATACCATGGTACATGCCTAAAAACATGGTACTACCATAAGCCCATGGTACATTTGTGGTATTATTTTTTGTTAGTGTTGTGTGCAGTGTTATTTTAATATTATTTTTCTATACTATTATAGCATTTATTAATATTTGTGTGTGTGTGTGTGTGTGTGTGGTTGTACATACACATATGTAGTTGTTTTTTTGGTGTTTGGCTTGGTGTTATGTTGGAGTCATTTCTGTGCTCTTATACCTTTTGTTCTTTGGTATTTTGAATTGTTTTTGGCTTTATTTTTTGTTTTTCATTTAAATGTTATGTTTTGGAGTTTTGTTGTATGCATTTGTCATTTTTATTTAATCTCTTTATTTTTAAAATGTGTATAGGTAGTATTTATAAAGTTTTGGATCTGTTTTTAGTTGTTTTAATACTACAATTGATTGCTTCTGTTTTCCTCATTTGTAAGTCGCTTTGGATAAAAGCGTCTGCTAAATGACTAAATAAATAAGTAAATAAATATATATATATGTTTCAATTTTAGCAATTTTAGTACCTTAGCGTAAACTTTATTTATGTATTTAGATGATGTTTTAGTTTTAGTTATGATAGTTAAATATCATCTCTGGTTTAGTGTTAATGCATTGAAGTGATGAAGTAGTGATACATTTACCATGGTAATTTCTGTAATGGAGAATAGAATTCTACATAATACAGTTATACACTTACTGTTACCGCTATAAAACCATAGTAAATTCATATTTTTTTAATGCATATATGATGCCTACTCTCAAGATACTAGTTTTACTATGGTATTTTGATGGAAACTAGGAGTATCATGGAAACATTATACAAATCACGTGGCATAACACTCTAACAATTGATCCTGGTTTTCTTTAACTCAATCTTTTGGTTTTCTTTGTAAATTATGTTTTTATTGGTTTTCATAGTACATAACAAAGTGGGTAATGATGGTTACCATGGTAAAATGGTTTTCAATAGTGCATTACCATGAGTAAACAACATCATAAATAAGGTTGATATTGCTTTAATAAGACGTGTGCTCGGTTTAGCCATGCATAAGGAAAGCCACAGCCGTACATGGTTTACAATCTCCGTAGCAACAACTGGATCTCTTACTGTTTAAAAGGGGCCCTTGGGCCCCCGCTGACTTAAACCCAAGCCTGGGGCCAACATAATGAGCCTGTGATCGGCTCGTCAAACAAGAGCTTCATACCCCATGAGCTCAAGAACACTGCAGCGAATCTACAGCCACAACACAATTAGAGCACATGCACCAGAGTTTTTCCACTGGTTTAGCAGAAGCCGAACCAGTTGGTGACACATTAAAGAAAGAAAAAGCAGCCTATTTGTACTTGTGTTCAGTGTGATTTCAGAGAAGAATAACTTTCATGGAAGTCCACTGTATTCCTGCCAACAGTGCTGATTACATGTAATCTGGACTATGTAATCAGATTCCAAACATCGGTCATTTATTTTAAGGTGTCCTTGTTACGCATGTTACATGTACTTACTATTATAATAACAATAAATGATGTATAATTACATGCAAGTAACCCTAAGTCAAACCCTAATCCTAACCCTAACCATATAGTAAGTACATGTAATTAATTAATATTAATCAGTACTTAAATGTATATTTAAACTGTACCAATGACACCTTAAAATAAAGTGTAACCCAAACATTTAGTACTTGTAATTAGAATACATTATAAGATTAGAATATATTACTAAGCACTGCTGATGTATAACTGCCAAGAATATTTAAAACTTGGTAGGTGTTTGTCCATGTTATGTTTATTGTTTGTTCATGTGATGCAGGGATTCCCAAATTTGTTATCAGTCGAACCCCTTTGACCTAAAATATTTCCTTGAAGACCCCTGAGATTTAATATTTCAATAATTTAACAACACATTTGCATGTTCTCTGATATCTGGTAATAGTCACATTGACATGCAGGTAAACAAATAAAATAATACAATTTAAATCTATAAGCAAGTTAGGTCAAAAGTAATCTAAAAGTAGATCCAAAAGTAGTCAGAATGCATTTCCTAAAATGAGTAATCAAGATTACATTACTGACTTCCAATTTTTGACTATGTAATTTGTAATCAGTAACAGACTACAATTTGTAGGTAATCTACGCAGCACTAGCTGGTTTGGAACAAAGTAATCACTTAATATCGGCACTCTTGTTATGTCTCTTGTCCTGTCAAAGATAGATCTACATGGTATGTTGGCACAGGTCCTGTCGCGAGCGCTCGAAGAGGTGAGAGGTGACGTGTCTAAGAAATTTGCAGCCTTCAATTAGCCGTGAGTAGAGTCAAGTCGCTTAACTCCCCTAATGTATGGAGACGTTGCCATTACCTCTGCGATCTAGATCATACCTAATGGACACTCAAGCATCTGAGGGTTCTTGACGCCCGGCAGAAGTGACATGATAGATGACAGCCTATTTTTGGTACGAGGACAATGCGAAGACAAGAACAGAGGTTATCTGAGATATATTGGTATTTTGGTGTCATGGATACAATTTGTGGCTTTTTTGAAGTTTCAATATCTGTTAAATGGAAAAAGACACGGTTTTATTAGATTAAAAAGCATTTAAGATTCTCATGCAGTGTGAGACTTGTACAATGACTTTCAGAGGGGTTGATTTTTGAAAGAAATACAGAGTTCTGGCATGAAACTCTAGATGGGTCTAACTAAATCTGACCTAATGACATCATTATCACATGGCACAGCTGATTGGTTCTCTCCTGTATCAGTAGCCAATGAGTTCGCTGCTCAACATTCAAATATATGACTAGTGCTTGCCGTAGCAGTTGCAGCTTGCTTCAGAAACCCTCCACCTTCCCCAGCTCCACCTGTATAGATCTGCTACGAGGTGATTCATGTATGCTATATGGGGGTTATTTCATGTATGTTATATTTGCAGCAGCAATATTTCTTACATGCTCACAGCAGCATGTTGTGGATGTATTGGCAGTAGCAAGTGTCGTTACTTGCTATGCCGCAGCAGCAACGTAGCAGATCTATTCCGCCAAGACCAAATACATTAACATTGTCATGTACATTACCATGCCAATCCCTCCGAGAGTTGTCATGACAGAAATTTAGATTTAGAATTTTTTTTAGGGCGCAATCTGTTGAGGTTTTGCATGAATCTTTTTGTGCTCCTAGTGCAGTTAGCTAACTTAAACTAACTTAAAGACCTTTTCCTGATAGTCTAATAAAATGTAATATAATAAAAAGCCAAACGATGACAGTGTCAATGTTTCACTGATCCTAATGAAAAACACCCTTTACTCCTCAGGCAAAAGAAAACATTATTAATTGTGGTTATGGAAATGTTTGAACTATGTAAAAATAATATGCACTATATGAGTCAAGCTTGATTATACTTAACATTGTGTATTAATGAATACTATTGGCTGTATGACAGACTTTGGATAATAGTGTCTGCTGAATGAATAGATGTAAATGTAAATGATACAAATTTTCTCAAATAACAGATTTGGGTGGGGAAAATTAACCAACATTTAAGTCGTCTGCTCTAGCACTCAAATCTCATTTGCTTATTCAAATCTGGTGTTTCTCAAGCCAATTAGTAAATTAGATTGTGGTTACAGTGGAAGTTTTTTTTTCTAAGCAAATAATGACTTAAATAAGCTACACTGCAAAAAAAGATTTTCTTCCTCAGTATGTTTTGTTTTATTTTAAATGCAAATATCTCTACATTGTTAAATCAAGATACATTTGCTTCAGAAGCAAAATTATTTACAAGTCTTGAAAAGGAAATTATCAAAAATAAATGACTATGCTTCAACCAATTAAGGAAAAACCTATCTGTAAATGGGGTAAGAATAAAGAACTTAATTTAAAGAGAAAGTTTATTTTTCTTACCTCATTGGTAGACATTCTTCTTATTTTAAGCATAAAGTCTCTTAATTTTGCTATATTTTTCAGAAAACAAGACTTGTTATCTTCTGTCATTTTGCTTCTCAAATGAATGTATCTTGATATGAGAATGTTTAGATATTTGTACTTGAAAAATACTAAGATTTTTTTCAATGTAATGTGTGATGAAAAGACTTCAAAGTGTTACTGACACTACTTTCACAAATATAAATCCAACCAGTTTGAAACAACAACTGAATTTAAAGCATGGCTAAACAACAGTTCTGTATTTTACCAATGGATAAATGCATCTACGCACTGCAAGTTATTCTTTCTTTCGCAAACTTATCCCAGCCCTATCCCAGAAATCTGTGTGTCACCGGTGTCACTGATCTCCCCGCGGGAGGTAACAGGCCAGGATCCGGAGGGCGGTTTCTGACAGCTTGTGCACATTCACTCAAAGTGCTGCTTCAAAAAAGACCTCCGCAGCAGCTCTACAGACCTAATTGTTCAGTGCAGCCAGTCCTGAGAGTCAAGCCGACCCTCTCTGGCACCCAGTAATCACTGCAGTCGTGACCCAACACAACTGACATTTTTTGTTGTACAAAAGTGAGCAAATGCTATTCAAGTCAAATATGGTCATTTATTAATATTAATATGAACTCTACAGGCCTGAGTTTATACAAAACTTTAGTTTAAACGTCTCTTGATTAATAGTTTCATGCTCTCAGTGGTCGATAACTCACTTCACGAAACACAATGTACTTGGAGTGTTGCATGTGAACCCGTGTTTAACGCAGTCTGGGTTGAAATTTCTTTTGCTTTGCATACTTTTCTTCATGGTTTTTGTACCAAGTGACTGCTGCAAAATGTTGGAGGGTTTAAATGAACACACAGCTTTTTGGTGTCAAAAACAAAAGATGTAGAAAGCATTTTATTCTCCCTTTTTAAAAGTGATAAGCATAGTTATTATTACTGTCCTACCTATGTTTGAAAGTATGGTTAGTTTGTACTTATCAAAACTAACTTGTCCAGTTGAGAACAAAAGTTTGGAGTCTGTACGATTTTAAAATGCTTTTAGAAGTCTCTTATGCGTACTGAGGATTTATTTATTTATTTTAGGTTTTTTAAATCATAATAATACAGTAAATTTGTAAAAAAAAAAAAAAAAGTATATATATATAATAAATCAGCTGTTTTCTATTTGAATATATTTTAGGAAGCTTCAAGGATACTTTTTGTGTGCAAAGAAAACAAAAATAACAACTTTATTCAACAATTCTTCTCCATCCCATATGCTGTGGCGTGCTGCCCAGGGGCGATTCTAAGATTTTCGTTTTAGGGGGGCTCAGCCCCCAATGAGGGTATAATAATAAAAAATAATAGTAAACATATAAATAAAATAAAAAATGATTGACTAATAGGGTAAGGTGGTAAACTAAACTTATTGCATTTTGCAACTTATTGTATTCCACTGTACTGCATAGATAGGTATAACATTTGAGTACTGAATAAGCCATACAAGTCTTCTACAAATTTGTCCCCAAAATATGGTTAAGTAGGTACACACACACACACACACACCTGTTTGCTGTACAAACAAAATGTTACTGTTTGCATTTCTAGTACAACCCTCTTTCTTTAGCTCAAGTATGCAAAACTATTTGCCATATGCACTGTAATTAATATGTTTTATATTAAAAGTAAAATTTTCAAATAAAAATGGCAACATGATCGTTTTATATATAGTATGTGTTTATATAGCTTATGTGTTAAGGGCTTCATTTTCGCTGGAGAAAACAGCTGTGGTGTGATGAGGGGTGAACGCAGCGAAAACTTTACAGGAGCTGGAAAACCGATTGCTCCCCCATGATATTTTGTAAACTGTCTTTATGACAAAGAACTGCACAGATGCAGATATTATAACAATCTATCGATAAACACACACCATGTCCTCTGTTTCTCGCTCTGCGCCTCTGCGGAATGAAGAACGCGCTGCAAGAGGGCAGGAGCCGAAGTCTGCCGCCGTTTTCATATGAAATTTAAAGGGGACTGAGGCGATCACGAATTCGTGTAGTTTATGGAGCTAATCGCAAAATTTTTAGGGGGGCTGAGTAATCATTTTAGGGGGGCTATAGCCCCCTAAAAATGGCCTAGCGACGCCCATTGTGGAGAATATCACAATACTGATGTCACATAGACTATTTTACCGATGTCCTTGCTACCCTTTATTATTTTTATTCTGGATTTTTGAGTAATAGAAAGTTCAAAAGAACAGCATTTATTTGAAATAGAAATCTTTTGTAACATTTTCAAAGTCTTTACTGTCACTTTAGGTCAATTTGCATCCTTGCTGAATAATAGCATTAATTTCTTTAAAAAAATAAATAAAATAAAAATCTTACTGACCTCAAACTTTTGAATGGTAGTGTAACATGACTCATGTGCAGAAATGAAAAAAAAAAAAAAATTTTTCAACATAAATCCAAAGGATTCGCTGATTTTGCTGCATTATACCATAAAAAACGAAAAGAATGGCCTCACATCCCTCCAGTGTTGCCAGACATACGATAATTATCGTATTTGTACGATAATTTCGACCTCTGTACGATGTACAATCAATAATGAAAAAAAATCCCATAATGTACGATAATTTCAGAATTTTGTGACATTTCAAATAATGGTCGTTGTAATCATAGGGCTTCTATACGATACGCGCCGCAACAGCTAGAATCTGTCGACACTGGACGCAACAAAGTGACCGTTGAAAATCATTAGAAATTTGTGTCAGCACGTCATAAATAGAACGCGGCAGCAGTTGACTGTCGGGGAATTGTCGTGTCGCGGCGCGCCGCATCCAGTGTTGACAGTATCACTGATTATAATGAGTTCTATAGTATTTTGTCACGCCGCTCGTGTCTGGTTAGACATGGTGTGAGGTACGCCAGTTATTTATCTATTGTCATTTACATGTCGTGTTAAAATGTTGTTGTTTAAGATATAAATAGATGTGCTCTGTACGTCTGACTTGTGTACGATCATTTTCTTCCAAATATGATAATTTTGAGCTTCTGGTACAATACTTGGACATTTCCAATCTGGCAACACTGCATCCCTCCTCCCTCCAGCTGTGCAAAACCTAAAGGTTTTTAGTGTGTTCGAGACGGAATTTAATACTTCAGCCTAGGTGTTTTTCAGAGAACGCTTTGCTCCCTCTCTCGGCCGCGACTCCTTCTCATATCTGATGTTGTAGGCAAAAAAAGAGAAAAGAAAGTGAGGGATGTTCATTTATGTGAGTAGCAGATGCATCAGCCTCCAAAAATAAACAATGTGGAATCAAAATGGACCTTACTTGTATGATGCACATTATGATATGTGTTGTGGCTACAATTTTGGTAGCAGTATATAATTAATACTTTTTGCTGGGGAAAAATATCTTATTTATTTAATCTCATTTATGTTGATTACTTTTTTTTTTTATGACAACCTAAAGGTAAGATTATTCATAAACATATCCATGGAGCAAACCTATCTCTATCTATCTATCTATCTATCTATCTATCTATCTATCTATCTATCTATCCCACTCCATTGAAAACTCCTCGGCTCCAGTCGTGTGTTCCAGAAAAAACCCTTACAGACTCAGCAGGCCGGAAAATTGGCCCACGCTGTCACAGTTAGCTTAGCTGATCCTTATTATCCATGTTTCCAAGGGAGCTATTGGTGGGTTTTTATCTAACGTACCGGGGAGACGCCCTGCGACCCAGTGGCCGACTGCAGCAGCCCAAAAGGGAAGGTTCAAACGTTAATGGCAGCTCTCTGCATGGGACAAAGAGCTTCACAACGCGTGGGAAAAAGTGGTCCGTCAGCTTCCTGCTACTGGGAGAGTTCGCACTGACCCAAAAGGTCAGCCAGCGACAATGCTTCATCCCAACAGGGCTGGTTTGAGACAAAGCCTTTCTTTTACAACTATATTCATTACTCAGGGGCGGTTTCTGTTGCTGTCTGGTGCACAGTCGCTAACACACAAACATGCGCACATACACACACAATATGAGCATTTTTAGAATAACTTTTTTTTTTGTGATGAACATTTTAATGGACTTGTAACATTTTAAAGACATTAAAAAATGTCTTTGAGTCGCAGTTCAATGTTCAAATCCAAGTAAATTCACTTCACCCTTTTAGATTTCAAATACCAATCATTTAATGTCATATAAGTCTACAGGGGCCTATAAATATGTGTCGTCCACTTCCCCTCTGACCCCAGGACAACATGCTTTTGGCATGTCCATATGGACAGACAATGAAGCAGGTGAAGTGAGGTCTGGTGAGTGTCTTCATTTTGCAGGTCCAGGGCACCAGTGGACCACAAAAGTGAAGTGACCACAGCTCAGAGTCACTGAAGTCCACTTGGTCAACTATTGGTTTGACCTGCTGACCAGCCGGCCTTGTTCATGACCACGACACACGTCAGTGACAATGACAATGGTAAAATAAACATTTTGCGACTAGTTTTATATATTAGTCAAAGATATATTCTGTAATACTCTAAATATTTAACCCATTCCAAATCTGACGAAAAAAACAAAAACAAGTTGTGCACATATGTGCACGTTTATTTTCAAATATTTTCAATGCTTTTTTTTTTTTTAAGTCCAGTTAACAAAATAAAAATAAATAGGCTATATAAATAAACAAACATAAATTATTTACTTTGCCAAATAGTATTTGTTAAATACAAAAAAATATATATATTTAAAATAATTATTCGAAAAATGAGCTCATTTATTTTCTTAGAAACTTTTTTTGTCAAAAACAAAAAAATCGTGCAAAATTGAATGCATGATTAATTAATCGCAAAACTAAGCTTAAGGTCACAAAATTTAAATTTAATAAATTTCTAAATAGTATTAAAAATTGTTTAATGTCAGCAAGAATTACAGACAATAAATGTGTGACTCGAGTGTCCCCCATGGCTGTCTCCCTAAAATGCAAATTTTAACATATTGTTAAAACCATCTGTGAGCAATAATTATGCATTGAATGGCTGACGACAGTGTCGCCATTATGTTCCCAGAGTCCTAAAATCCTGCTTGTTCTAAGGTAATTCCAGCTCTTGTGGGAAGTGTGCTCTCAAAATGAACCACAATGCACTGCTTTACCCAGAATCCATCCATTTTGACCACTGTTAAATTGCCCACACCAAATGTTACTTAAAAATAGTTTGCATGTGTATTTACCAATTCAAAGTGTCAGTCTACTATAATAAAACTGTATGTTTTTTCCGTTATAGAACAAACAATCCATAATTAAGTCAGTTCTGTATTCCTTTGTGAAAAACGCAGGCACAGCCAGCGGGTCGTTGTAAACTCAGAAAGGGTTCAATAACTAGTCCCCTGAAGTGGAGGGCTTATTCGAAAAATGAGCTCATTTATTTTCTTAGAAACTTTTTTTGTCAAAAACAAAAAAATCGTGCAAAATTGAATGCATGATTAATTAATCGCAAAACTAAGCTTAAGGTCACAAAATTTAAATTTAATAAATTTCTAAATAGTATTAAAAATTGTTTAATGTCAGCAAGAATTACAGACAATAAATGTGTGACTCCGTGCGAAACGAGTGTCCCCCATGGCTGTCTCCCTAAAATGCAAATTTTAACATATTGTTAAAACCATCTGTGAGCAATAATTATGCATTGAATGGCTGACGACAGTGTCGCCATTATGTTCCCAGAGTCCTAAAATCCTGCTTGTTCTAAGGTAATTCCAGCTCTTGTGGGAAGTGTGCTCTCAAAATGAACCACAATGCACTGCTTTACCCAGAATCCATCCATTTTGACCACTGTTAAATTGCCCACACCAAATGTTACTTAAAAATAGTTTGCATGTGTATTTACCAATTCAAAGTGTCAGTCTACTATAATAAAACTGTATGTTTTTTCCGTTATAGAACAAACAATCCATAATTAAGTCAGTTCTGTATTCCTTTGTGAAAAACGCAGGCACAGCCAGCGGGTCGTTGTAAACTCAGAAAGGGTTCAATAACTAGTCCCCTGAAGTAGAGGGCAGGTCTGTTGGTTTTGACTTCAATGGATTAGGCAGGTTGTTAGTGCGTGCAGTGAGAGGGCAGCTGCTCGCGGTATTTTGGTCATTCAGAGCGTATGGATTACAAGGTGGCAGTAACGCTCGGCCCAGCAGTAGGCAGTCCGGCTGCCCTAAGGGAGGTCAGGGGTTAAATGATTTGTGTCAGAGGGGCCGAACCCCATAATTGAAAATAAACCTTGTCCTCCTTTAGTTCACAAAACCAGTAGAGTGGTTAAGGGCACGGGGTCTGACATATGAAGTCCACTGGGCACGAGGTCACGGGCTAAAGATATTTATAGACGTTGCATTTCCACATTCCATCAATCATTATAGTTATTGATCACATTTTCTTTGCTGCAGTTTTCATACTCTGCCTGACGACACACAAATTGCGTAAATGCATCTACATTTAGCATCAACTACATTATCAGTTACCTATCCAATGGAAATGTACAATTTTCCATTTTGAAATGATCCCTGGATAACGTGTAGGATAACGTCTTCTCATTTGTAATTTATATTGTCAAAACAGTATGGTATGCTGATTATCATTTTCTGCTCTTTTCATTTGAGCTTGTGTTGATTTTAGTTGTGCTGACATCGATTTAATCATTGCTTGGAAAATAATGTTAATCGTCTGTTCCCTGACTGAAATATTAGTAGGAAGACATTCGTTCAGGTCTCTTTACTCGAACCTGCTGGGCTCTATTTGGGCCTTTTGAAAGAGGTAAATAAAGAGAAAGCTGAGGCAGGAATATGAAGCATATAGAGTCCTTTCTGTTGACCAACTGTGCTGTCGGTGGGTGCTTGTAATCTCTATTGTGCCTCGTCACAGGACAATTAAATCACTCCCCTCGGTCTGCTAAAGTAGGGCCCGTTTTTTTTTTTTTTTACAGTCTATGGTTTGAACGCTAAGAAATATCGTGATTACAGAATGAAAATAAGGTCATAGAAGTGTGTGTGAATAAACGCGTTTATCTACAGCTAACAATGTTTTTAAAACAGATAGTTACAGTTCCGTCACGTTAAAACACCTGGACGGAAAAAAACCCCGTGTGTATCACTGCGCAGCGCTAATAGATGTGTGGTATTAACGTTAATGTCTGGGACTATATCTAAAGAATTTGCGTTTTTTAAAATATGTTTGTATATTACATTTCAGTGATGTAATTATGTTTTATTGTGAACGCTTTATAAAAGCACAAATTAAATCTTTGAATTCCTTGTAAGGCACAGAGGACTCATTTTCGACAGTCATGGATTCGTTGAATGAAGTACAATGATGCCATCTAGAGGTAAAATTGTGAACATTATTTATTATTGTTTTTGTTTGTTTTGTAAATACATTATTAAAGATTATATATATATATATATATATATATATATATAATTACCTAAAATATATAAATTGTTATGATCTTAAGGCTGGGGTACACTACACGAGTTTTGCCAAAATTCGAGGGCCAGTCTGCAGATTTTTTTAAAGCTTCAGAATTTAGAACGCGATTTTAGAACACATTAATTTCATTTGTCACGTGTCTGTCTTAACCATTTATATTGTGTATGATGCCTATTGTTTTAAAATCTGTTTAGATTTCAAAGGTTGTGTTGTGTAACTATATATATATATATATATAAAAAGATGGACTTTAATCTGAATATTCAGATTTATTCCTGGGAGGTAAGATCACCACCTTAAATACAACATATTAAAAGGACACTAAATACCAAAAACTTTTGGTATTCATAGAAATCAAACTGACAAATGACAAAATTCCTTTATTTGCATATATATTAGAAAACATAATCACTGTATTTTTACAAGAACGTATTAAATAAGTGCATGCATACCTGATAGTGTAATCTCACTCACATCTTTATGCATATTGTCAGGAAATCATTTTAGAAAAAATCAAAAGCAAAAAGCATTATTTTCAATTTTGTGATTCCAAATATGAAAATAGTTTTGATACAAAATACCTTCTTCTGCATTTCTTGGTAGTTCCTATATTGGACATATATATAATCAGATATAAATATGTTTTCTCTTGATCGCCTGCTCAAGCACAACATTTAAAAAGAAAACAAACCAGACAGAGTGTAAATTTATAAAACATATTTGGTCTTCCAAGGCATGTTTTTCGCAGCATCGGTTAGTTTACATGCTTTTTTTTCCATCCTTCTCCACTTGTCAAGCATCAGATTTTTTTAGTAAAATGTGGTTTTAGTTTGTTTTCAGAGGAAAAACTGTAATAGTGTTTGACATTGCAGAGCGCAAACAGCAGTTATGAATCTGGACAACATCACTTCTGTCACCTGGAAAACATCACCGTCCCTTTTCAAGACAACTGTGGAACGTTTCTTCTGCTTCATAATTTGTTTTCCTCTTTATGAAAACACATCCTGTAAATAAGGGAGTGCAGGTAAACAAACATTCACTCACTGCCTTGTCTGTCTAATGTGACGACTATGATCAAAAGTGGTTTATAATGTCACAGAAAGTGTGTAGCAGAGTGAAATCCTGCAGTCTATCGGCTGCTGTTGGTCACTGCATACTGAGTTTGGGTCTGCTGCAGAAGTTCAGTGACTGCCAAGAGTTTTTTCAAGATGTGCTGTGAGAGAAACAGAACAATTTCACCCAAGTACTGGCTATCATCATTAAACATTTTATTAAGTTATAATGGTACCTGCTGCGCGCCCTTCTCATTACTGAGTATCCTCAGCTCATCTAAGTGCGTGACACAGAGCTGGTGTAGGGCAGCAAGGTCACGGGCCAGGTCAGTGTTAAAGTGCTCTGTGGGTTCAGGCAGCTCTGGGACATTCTGAAAAGAGCAAATGCATGCAAACAGTAAAGACACACTAGACATATGGCACAGGGCATGTGAATATGACCTAATCATTGTGGTTATCTGTAAAATAAATAAATACATTTGACCATAATTCCATTTTAACTGAAAAAAATGTGGATAATGAAGCATTTGCGCCCCCTGGAGGACATCTAATTTCTTCCTTATAAGACTGAGTTACACTAAAAAAAAAAAAAAAAAAAAAAAAA
>NW_015536501.1:1550653-1567939 GCF_001515605.1 Sinocyclocheilus anshuiensis | reverse complement strand
AAAAAAAAAAAAAAAAAAAAAAAAATTAATATATATATATAGTTGTAAAAAAATATATTATTCAAAAGAAGGAAATACTAATTCAGTCGTTCTTGCTGTTTCGCTGTAATTATTACTACACCACATTTTTTCAGCAATATTTGCAGTAAAATTAGTTTTAGAGAAGTTGACAAACCCCAAGTTCGCCCAAAAATTTGATCATTCTGTGTTTGTTGTTCTTGATGAATGGATTTACTCCTTCCATGTACAGCTCCTGAGATGGGACAAAATGAAATATTTAAAGAAAGCAACAATTATAGAACCAGAGAAGTCTTTAAAGTCTATTAAAATCCATTTAAAGTGTTTCTTTTACTTTGGCACCAAATTCCACCAGGTTGGCCAGATTTTGGACTGCTTTGGCCACTAAGGTGAGTGTCCGGGATGCGATAGGGGAAGGTGGATCTGCACAAATAGACCAATTATTTATTTTTTTTACATTAAAAAGATTTATACATTTCTATATTTAAAGTCTGATGCCTATTTAATAAAAACGGAACAATTTGAATTGCCCAATCACAGCTCACCTGCAATGATGTTAAAAATTCTGGGGTTGACAATAGCAGGACAGATCAATCTGAGGAAGACAAATCCACTGGAAAAGAAAAAAATATATGTTTTATGTTTTACATATGTAAAACATTTTATTATATAGCTGTTGATACATTTATACTAATTAATATAATGTAAGATTTTTAACTGTATTAAATGCATTATTTTATTATTAAATCAAATTTTGTCCTCCAACAAAACATATTTCCATACCTTACAACTCTAGTTCTCATGGTTGTGTTTCTGGGCCACTTCTGCTGTACAGCTTTCTGTAAACATCCATATATGAACCTGAGAGTCCTGCGAAAAAGGAATCAACATGTATAAAACTCCATTCTCTCACATTATATCCTTGCTCTGATCACAGAGTTTATTGGCAGAAGTATATTTATATACACAGTGACTCACGGAGGGAGGATTTCAGCAGCCATGAATATTTTCTCCACCAGCTCAGACACAATACTCAGGAGATGAGCGAGATTCACATTCACATCCTCATTTTTCTCCAGTTTAGATGAATTGAGCTAATTTACAGCGGAAACAACATATGTTTAGCAGGCAAATGATTGATCTACAAGATTGAACTAAGATGCATCAGCTTTAAAGGGTTCATTCATTTTTGAAGCTTTTTGATAACATAATTTGACATGCAAACATGTTAGCCAGTCATAAATCATAATAGGTCATTTAGATTTTTAAATATTAAAGATTCTGTTAATTCGAAGTGTTAAAGAGAGGATGTCAATATCTAATTAATAATTAAATGTAATTAAATAATTGTGATATAACATACGAATCAATCATAATAATTAAATTATTGTTTTTTTATGGAAGACTGTTTCCACCACAGAATTAAAAAAATGAAAAAGGTAATTTTTTTATCTCACAATTCACTTTTTTAACCTCTGAGTTTACATTATGAACAGTATTATTTTTTATTACAGTATTATTTTTTATCTCACAATTCTGATTTTTTCCTTGCAATTCAGAATTGAGACAAACTCAGAATTCTGACCTCCTTTCTCTTAATTTCCGAGTTTACATATCTTTTTTCTTTTAATTCTGACATTATATGTCGCAATTCTGGTTTTGCTTCTGCCACGAAATAAAAAATAAAGGTAATTGGTAAAAGGTAATCACAATCACAATTCTTACTTTTTTCCACAATTTCGAGTTTGTATCCCACAATATAGACTTTTCTTCTCAGAATTACATGGGGGAAAAAAACTGAATTGTGAGAAATAAACTCAGAATTGCAAGGGGAAAAAATGTCAGAATTGTGAGATAAAATGTCAGTTTTTAGTCCATAGTTTTTTTTTAACTCCATAGTTTTTAGTGCAAGAAACCTTAACTAACTTAGAGGACCTCAGTGGGAAAAAAAGTGCTACAAAAGGAGGATATGGATATTTAATCATGATGATCTCTATGCGATTTTGGTTAACATAAAAAAATCTGAGAAATACCTCACAGGACTGTCTAGACTCCATGATCTTGAGGATGGTGTCTTTAAGAGCATGATGCACGAATGGAGTGGCTGTAGCTTTCATGTACTGCTCCATCAGAGTACTGGCCAGAGTGGTGGCACGAAAAAGAGTCGTTGCTTCATCTGGAAAAACAAGCAACTCTGTGAATAATTCTGATGAATTCAGTCATGCAGCATAAGAAGAGGAATAAAAGAAGTACCTTCAGCGCTGATCTCCCGGTCATTGAGCTCTCTGAGCAGCTGGGCCTCCAGGTTCTCGTGTCTAAATATCCTGAGCAGAACGCTGGCCAGGAGAGTGCGGTCCTGTCCACACACGTGGGCCAAAGCACTGATCACGTGCAACTCTTTCAGCAGAACCAGCTGGAAAAGATCAAATATCATATGCTGGAATGAGTTGCCAGTTCTAAAATAAACCAATTACTAATAATGAATTGTCTCTACCAGGGTTACTACTTTTAACTAAAACAATTAAAAACTTTTGTGTTGATTGAAATACAGCCGAAATGAAATACTTTTGAAACTATTTTGAAATGTTACCTTCACCACTAACAGAAATACATTTAAGCACTAAAATTACTAACTGGAAATTCTGGAATTAAATAAAAACTTAAACTAAACTAAAACTAAAGTCGAAATAAAAATAAATCAACCTAAATAGTATTTATTTTTGTATATTAAAAAAAAAAAAAAACACAATAAAAATGACAAAAGCACAACATAATTACTTAAAATATAACAATAAAAATCTAATTCTAAAAAATGTTTAATAAAATACTTTAGCAATATATAACTAATAAGCAATGAACTAAAATAACAATGGTCTCACCTGCCAGAAATATTTCTCACTGGCCATTACTCTGTATTTTCATAAATAACATTTTCTCAGAATTCTGAGTTTACATTTTTCAAGTGTGACAAAGTTTTTTTGTTCACACCAAAAAAATAGAAAAATAAAAACGTTAATTGTGGCTTTTTTTCTAAAAATAAATCAAATTACCTTTTTTCCTTGCATATACAAATTCATATTTCGCAATGATGTTAACTTGCAAGTCTGAGTTTAACCAGTATCTTGCAAGTCTGTTTTTTATTTGTTACAATTGCAAGAGAAAAGTCAGAATTGTAAGATAAAAAGTTACAATTTCCTTTTTCTTTTTTATTCCATGGCAGAAATAGGCTTTCATAATAACGTGACATATTTCTGAGGCAAATTCTGTGGGAAATTATAGGTAGTGCATTACTTGACTTCAGGATATGACTGGATGATCAGTGATACCTTAAATTATGTGTTTTTTTTTTTTTTTTTACTTTTATATAGGGGACAATAAAATGGGCGAAAAAACTTACATTGAATAATCAATATCATAAAATAAAATAATATACAGATTTTTTTTGTCGCAACATTGCATTGATTCCTCAGTTTCTTGTGTCAGCATTTATTTTTTCAATACAAATAATTGCACTTTCATCAGCAGGGGTCAGACTAATGTTCTTATATTGTGACTGAAATGCATTGTAAATTCTAGGACAGTTACTAGCCAACTGTCCAGTAACTGAATTTGAGTTAAATGTTGACCCTGCTTATATATCAACTCATGTATGTACCCAACCTCTTTTAACTCATTGTACACCTCCACGGGCATGATCTTCTCCACAGAGTAGCGCACTCTCAGCCGGAGTGAGCTGGGCGACACGTTCTTCAGAGGCACGTGGGAACTCAGAGGAAACCACTCGTCAATCATCTGACCCCTTTGTAGCCGACACAGAGGGCAGCACATGAACACTGCAGGAGAAGAGCATACGTTATTCCTTATACGAAACCGTTTTGAAAGTCTGAGCATGAAGTAATAAGAAAGAACGTACAAATATCATTCTCCTTGCTTTTTTTTGTCTTGTTGCTCAGGCTGATTTCAAACCTGTTGATTTCACTGGATAAGTCACTGCAGGAATATTGGGAAACATTAATAAAAACGTTCGATTTTATAGAATTACTATCAATATCTGAGGGAGTGGCTTACTCGAAAATGAACTCCTCTGTCCACACAGGGTTCTGGCCCTCCCGCGGATGGGTTTTGGCTATCTGAATGCTGTTCAGGTAAATGTTGCAGTAGGCGTTTGTGAAATGTTTACTAGGAAGGTGGTGAGCCTCCTCAACATTCAGAAATAAACTACTGACCTGTAAAGATACATGTAACACATGAGGAGTAACAGCTGTAATTCATATGACATTAAACAACAACAGGAAGCAACTGAGAGTTTACCTGACGCAGGCGTTTGTTTGAGCAGGGCTGGCTGGGTTTCCTAAGGTTACTACAAAAGGTCTGCAGACATTTCATCCAGTCCTACGCAATTGAAGGGTGTAAGAAGTGAACAAGAATAAATTGAACAGAATTATGTTAAGTGTTCTACAAAGGCAATTTTTCTATCCTCACAGCTGCATGACAATATTACAGCCAAACAGATCATAATATTATTTTTAAATCTATACACACGTCTGTTCAAATGTTTGGGTTTCGGTAAGATATTACCCTAAGGACTTTTTTGAAAGAAGTCCTTTATGCTCCCCAAAGCTGCAATTATTTGATAAAAATACAGTAATAAAAGTAATATTATGAAATATAATTTAGTACAATTCGAAAGAACAGTTTTCTATGTTAATATATTTCAAAATATAATGAATTCCTATGATGGTAAAGCTGAATTTTCAGCATCATTACTCCAGTCTTCAGTGTCACACGATCCTTCAGAAATCATTCTAATATGCTGATTTGCTGATCAAGAAACATTTTGTATTTTCATCAATGTTGGAAACAAAATTTATATGAAAAGATCATTTTACAATGTAAAAGTCACCAAAACTTTTGAAAAGTGGTGTATTTGGAGCAGGATTTGGGATGTATGAAATTTCCCTTTGGGATTGACAAATGCAGTATTTCATGTTAAACTCAAGACAGAAAATCTATCATTTGGACACAGTGTTACTCTGATGAAAGTGTATTGGCCAGCATTGCTAATGAAGACATCGGTACCTGAGCTTGTTCTGGGGTCTCTCCAGCAAAGTAAAAGATACACTGCTCCTCGCTAAAGTGCTGTACAACTATCTGGAAACAGTTTGGCCTGCAGAAAAAAAAAAAAAACTGCTAAATGTATTTCAATCGAACCTAAAGTTGAACTATTATCAGTGCATAATACAGTGGGAAACAAACCTGCCAAACATGCTGTCATGGACCTCGTACACAGAACACACACTCAAGTCGATTAAACCCTTTGGTTTAGTTGCTCGTTTCTCACTCTCAAAGTAGATCAGCTGGGAATCGTTTCCCTCAAGGATGAAATATAGATTTTTCCATCTTTTTCCTTTTCCTATAAAAGACACAAGACTAATACCTTACTAAAATGATTTTGATAAGGTCTTCAATGTAACACTACACTGAAACGTTGGCAATACCTTTATTGAACAGGACATATCCTTTCTTCACAATGTTTTTATAGAAAGCGTCCTTGGTCTTTCTACGGATGGTGTTGTAGATTTCTTTGCCTTCGACGGTGTCAGTAAGCACCTGCTCCTGGTGCTGATGAAATCACACGTCAAATCATTCACACAATAACATCAATAAAACGAATCAGAGTTTTTGAAAAATAGTTGTTGCACATACTTGGACAGATAAAGCATCTTTAAGGTTGTGGCCCTCAACTATCTGTTCCTTCCTGTAGTGTTCAATGATGTCATCAATACTGTACAAACAAAAGTAAGAAAACACAAGCAATATGTGTCATGAAACTCAATTTTATCCATTCCAAAAATCATAAAATGCTCCCAAATTGCATTTACCTGTTGTAGTATCGGCCTCCCATCATAAACTGGTTGCTGGGTGTGGGGCTGATTTTGAAGCGCTGGATGGTCTCAGTGGTGCGGAAGTACAGCGAATAGTCCCCAGGTGTGCTGTCAGACGGGCGCACTAAAAAACTGCCCACCAGCCCAACTGGGGAGAGCGATTACAGGAGTTAAGCAGGTGTAACCCTTCGCGGTTTATTGCTTTTAAACATTTTTTCTGACTGACCTGTCATCAGTAGGTTGTAAGCCTCTTGCTTGTTGATCTTGCCATGAAACCAGCTGAAAAATACAGATGATGTTGAGCAGATCATAAGAGATGAGGCATGAAAATCATCATGTATTTCTATTCATTTTATGCAGTGTATAGTTTGTATTACTACTGGAAACTAACACCACTCAACCAGGAATCGAAACAAAAGAATCAAACTCACGCTTTCCCCTCATGTGGGTCTTCTTCACGTCCCTGTGAATGTGTCAATATAGGACACCCTGTCATAATACTGTATATATACATATTCATCCAGTTATGGACATGTGTTTATTTTTCGTTTATTCTAAACAGTGTTTCTACTCACCACTTCCTTCACCAGGTCTTGGACTATAAGACCCTGCTCATCTGTTCGGACATTAGTCACCCACAACCAGCCGTCCTCCAGTTCATTATGGACTATAAATGTGTCGCCTTTGAAGAAACTGTGAGCACAAGAAGTCTAATTAAGTAAACTTTCTGAACATACTTTAACATGTAATTTATTCCTATGATGATGACAAAGCTGAATTTTCAGCATCATTACTCCAGTCTTCAGTGTAACATGATCCTTCTGAAATCATTTTAATATGCCGAAGAAACATTTCTTATTATCAATAGAAAAAACAACAACAGTTGTGCTGCTTAATATTTTTGTGGAAACCATGATACGTTGTTTTTCTTTTATGAATAGAAAGAACAGCATTAATTTGAAATATAAATCTTTAATTACATTATAAATGTCTATACTGTCACTTTTCATAAATATTAAGTGTCCTTGCTGAATAAAAGTATTAATTTCTTTCTGACCCCAAACTTTATATATTATATATAGTATATTTTTGAAAGTAACATAAAATCAAATTACCTGATCTCATCAGTTTCAGGCACTTTGGTGTATGGGAGAATTGCTCGTACCCTCCTGCGGTCTTCAACAGGCTTACAAAACAAAACATTGTTTTGTTTTTTTTTATATACTGTGAAAATTACAGTCAATTTTTCTGCTAATAAATACTACACTGAATGTCTACCTCTGGAGGGGCGACTGGTGATATCAACTTCTCTCCTTTCAGCAGACAGGACACGTAACTGTAATAACCAATCAGATCCGACAGAGAGGAGAAACGACGGCCTCCAATGTAGTAGTCTCCACACATGGCGATGATCCTGCAAACATTCATTACTCAGGTCACAGATACCATCTCATTATCTAGGCACAAAACCTTGCAGATTAAAATGTAAGCACATTGCAAATAAAGATGTGCCATGACCATTAGTGATTAGTTCTATTTAAAGATGTGGTTTGATTCTAAAGCTGCAGAGAAAGATAACAGACAAACAAACACCTGAAATGACTGACTGTGTTGGTCATGCTAAGGAAAGACAACACAAATGAGCCGGGTCGGCGGTCACTCTCCCTGATAAGGTAGCTGCCAGCCGTCCTGGCCTGAAGCAAACGCTCCTCTGCGATCATCCGGTCCAGCTTCCCATGATACCACCTGTTGAATTACAAACTCCATTACAAATCTTTTATTATATTCATCACAGTTCAAATTTAAAGGAATACTTCACCAAAAAATGAAATTTACTAAAACCTGACTCCATGCAAGATGTAGATGAGTTTCATTATTAAAACATTTAGCATTACATCACTTGCTCACCAATGGATCCTCTGCAGTGAATGGGTGCCGTCAGAACGAGAGTCCAAACAGCTGATAAAAACATCACAATAATCCACACCACTCCAGTCCATCAATTAACATCTTGTGAAGAGAAAAGCTGCGTGTTTGTGAGAAACAAATCCATCAAGACATTTTTAACACCTATCCTCTATCCATAATATTTTCTCCAGTGATAAAGTCTCGTCTGAATCAGGAGAGAAATATGCACAGATCAAGCACCATTTACAAGCAAAAACAGCCCAAAATAGTTCTAAACAAATATGTTGGTGGATTTTGATGTGAGAGGACAACAGAGGATGGACTTTATTATGAAGCGTTATTATGGATTATGGACTTGTATTTTGGAAAGAAGCAACAGTTAAAATGTAAAACTTTAATGATGGATTTGTTTCTTACAAACACTCAGCTCACTTCATGAGATGATAATTGAGGAAGTCGTGTGGATTACTGTGATGTTTTTAATCAGCTGTTTGGACTCTCATTCTGACGGCACCCATTCACTGCAGCGGATCAATTGGTGAGCAAGTGATGTAATGATAAACTTCTCTAAATCAGTTTCGATGAACTCACCTGCATCTTCTATGGCCTAAGGGTGAGGTAATTCTCAGCCATTGTTTTTATTTTTGGATGAACTATCCCTTTAAACACTCATGGGATGCATAAATTGGGATGTCATATTACACTACTCACTGATTAGGAGGTGGTGCGGTGAGGGTTAAAACAACTTCCTCATCCTCCCCAATTTCCTGCACATCCAGAGCATCACCTTCTTCAACGATGCCCAGCGGAAGAAACGAAGGGGCCGCCAGGCACACCTCAGGACTCAGCGATGAGGATGGTATCCGACCGACAGCACCTTCATGTGGAGGATCTGGCATCCCCCTCCCAACACCTGAAAAAGACCCCAATATAACATGTCCAGCACTAATACCACCTGCCTTTGAGGCAAACATGACTGTTCCAGGTCTCGGATCCTTTCCAAATACAGAATATGTGACCCCAGGAGGCTGTGTAGGTGGTAAAACCGTGGTATGGACGGAAAAAGCTGAGCCCAGGTCTGAGATCTGTATCCCCTGACCACGACAGGCTGGTAAATGCGTGGTCCCATCTCCTCCTGCCCCAGCCATCCGGGTCACCACCGAAAAGGGATCAGGCTCCTCGCTGCCACCATGGGTTGCCATCATTGTCACCCAGGGAAGTTGACAATGAAAGCTGACAATGTTCAGGAGGGTTTCCCCTCCTGAAACCCACAACTACACCTTTGTTCCCTTTTAGGAGTTTTCTCTAATTCACTTTGGTGGTTTGGGTCTAACACAAGACAGACAGCTTCAGATCTTCATTGTTCGCTTTTCTCCTAATCTGAAAATAAGGACGAACACAGACAAACTCAAATACTGTGATATGCCTTAGAAGTATCATTGTTTACACATGATGCTAGCGCATTTTTGCCTTTGTAATCACAACACGATCTTATTTTTCTGGGAATAAACATCAGATCTATTATAAGGAACTGCATTTCGCCTAGAATTAGAATAAGACTAAACAAAAACAGAATAAAGTTAAATCTGCATACAAATGACGGCTATGTGCGTTAGCTCGTTAGCTTAGTTTGGTTCTGGCCAAGTGTGACACCACAAAAGTCCAGCGTTTGAGGTTAGTTGAGCGCTTAGACTTAATTACAGTGAGGCAGGAGTGTTAAAAAATTGGGAAGAGATGTTAAAGATGATGTTAAGGAAGCTTTGCGTTACTTTTGTTTCACTCACTTCGGCTAGTTTCATGTTGAGAGTCGTGTTGTGAAGTCTCGCGCAGCCCTTGCGCCCCTCAAACACTCCCACCTCGCGTGAGCCCGCCCGCCGCATCTTGTGCCGCGTCACAAACAAAACTACCATGGTAACAAGTTTCTGCCAAATAGTCACCTAAAGTTATTGTTGCTACAGCCAAATCATCATAATAAATTATGGATATGACGGTTTCTTTTAAATGTAATTTGTATTTAAATGTAATTTATTTTTAAAGGCAGCGGTGGCATTACGTATCACGCATCTGCAGTACTGAGGTAAAAAAAATAACTAGAAATTGTTTTATAAAAACAATTTTCTCGGTTTTATAACAAGTTATACGTTTTTAATCATTAAAGATGAGTATAATTATACATGGATAATCAGAATATTCGTTTTACTTAGTATAAGAGGCAATTTATGCGAAATAACCTACCACAGATTTACAGTACTGAGGTAACAGTCTGTAGAAACTGTGTTAAAATATGATAGTCTAGCAAATATATTCTCGGTTTCATAAGTCATAGTATTAGAAGCAATCTATGCTAAATACGCACATTAATCGGGTTAAAATGATCAATTAATTCGAGGAGGAATGAATATCATTCTGTTACTTACTCCTTTGGGCCTACAGAGGGCGACAGACACAACTTTAAATTTTTTAATCAATCGATACTGTAAATATATGAATACGCTATATGAAGTAGTAGCTATAATATATGTGTAATAAATAAGCCTTTTGTAATAATTTAGAGCACACCAGGGGCCATGATTATCTACGATTTAATACGTGATTTTTTTTTCAGGTAATACAATAATCGTGAAAAGAAAGATACAATATCATCGTGTGTTTATGAGACATTAAAACATTTTACATTTGCACGTGGCAGTCAGGGATATTGGAAGTCAAATCAAATAAAGACCCCTATTTCTATCATTTTTTTTTTGTTTCATTTTTTTTGTTGGTTTTGTAAAGTAGCCTATATCAAGTAGCAACATTTCAATGCACTCTATAAAAAAAAGTTGTGTTTTTCTGAGGATGTATGGATCAATGGGTGCGTCTTCACTGATGCTGTGAATCCTGCCAGTGTCGAGTCTCCATCATCATCTTCATCACTGCAGTAAGAAGCAGCTGCAGCAGCATCACTGCTCGGAGTCACAGCATCACCGGACATCCTTACTGCGAGTCTCTCTGCCATTATATCTGCATCACAGCTGAAACACGGGACGCATCGAGGCTGCACAATACACAAGTTTCCCCGCGATGGTGCCTTTATTTTTGTTCCTGGTCGTCCGCATTGGCGCATCCATCCCACATCCGACATCTGCGGGTGAGTTCACGGAATACAACTCTGTGTGTTTAACATACACCTCACATTTGCACAGAACGAAGTTCATAACACACATCAGAACTTCCAGACAACGTTTGGTGCGTTTATTCACAGCTCGGACATCTGCAGCATCACTTCTGTTTTTTTATTCAAATGTCCTCAGATATAATTCATGAGGGATATGATAATGAGATGTCGGGTTATTTCGGGCATATGATTTTATCAGCGCCCTCTAACAGACGCTCAATTAAATATGCACATTACATTACATTAATGCAAGCACAGCTGCTTGACACAAAAAGATGGCAATGAATAGGAAAGCGCCTGCTTGTGCATATTACAGTGCTGTTATGAGCTGGGATATTTGTTTGATGTTACTTTAAGGCGATCCAGAGGTCATATGCACAATAAATAGTCATCTAAACACTGTTATCATCTTCGAGCCTGAAATATCTCCTTGTGTTTTTAATAGCTGAGCCCAATGTGATCATGTTAAATGTCATACTGACTGTGCATCTCTGGCTGACCTTTACATAGGATGACTTAGTTTGGACTGTCACTGAGTTTTCATTAGAAATCAGCTGCATGGGTTAGTGTTGTTATGTTGTAATCTTACTTATTAGAGCTGTTTTTAGCTTGAAACCTGTTGTTTTTGCATGCCAATAATTTATTACAATGATTTTTATCATTGTTATGCTTACAAAAACTGTACTTATAAACCATAGTTCCACCAAAATATCTTATTACAGTTTTTACTGTAAAATATATAATGCATTATGGGATGTCATTCAAACTGTATATACCATGGTACTGAATGATTATCAAATTCATTTACCATGGTATTTACATTGTTCTCTGAGTAGTACATTGCCGTTCAAAAATTTGGGGTCGGTATGATTTTTTAATGTTTTTGAAAGAAGTCTCTTATGCTTACTAAGGCTGCATTTTTATCAAAAAATATTAAAAGCAGCTATTTTGTGAAATATTATTACAAATTAAAGTTACTGTTGTCTATTTGAATATATTTTTAAATGTAATTTATTCCTGTGATGCAAAGCTGAATTTTCCGCATCATTACTCCAGTCTTCACTGTCACAAGATCCTTCAGAAATCATTCTAATCTGCTGCTCAAGCATTTCTTATTATTGTTAATGTGAGTTGTGCTGCTTAATATTTTGTGGGAACTGATACATTTTTAGGAACTTTGATGAATAGAACGTTCAAAAGAACAGCATTTATTTGAAAAATAAATGTTTTGTAAAATTATAAATGTCTTTATTGTCATTACGATCAATTTAATGAGTCCTTAAAAGAAAAAATCTTACCGACCCCAAACTTTTGAATGGTAGTCCACTTCAAACCATGGTACTTGACTCAACAACTATGGTATTACCATAGTAACTGTATTACTTTTTTCTTATTGAAGTTACAGTACCACAGTTTTATCCCAGCAGCAATAACTACTTTTTTAGTGGAAACTGAATTACCATGGTACATTAAAACTGTAAGCTTTGAGGAGTCATTCATTTCCTTCCCGATTCACTGTGTTATTCATAATCAAATTGCCCCAAGTTTCCAGTGCCAGTGTTTTTGTATTAATGCAAGTAACACAACAAATATAATGGCAGTGTGAAATTCATCGTACTGGAAAGCACAAGGCAGTGTGTAGCGCACTACTATAATCCTCTGCGAGTTTCATGCCCTCAGGTTGTGTCGGATCAGTGTGAAACAAGACAGCTCCGTCAGCCGTGTTTCTTTCCTAACACAAAATATTTTCTCTAATCTTCCACCTCACTTAACCTTACACACTTCTGAAGCACTGGCATTCTGTCATCGCCAAACATCTGCACTGCATCTTTAAGAGTCGGCAAGTGTATTCCAAAGTTTGGCCAACATGGACACCTGTGTAAACACTCAAAGTTACTCTGCAGATTCCTGTGGCTAATTAATTCATGCCGAAATGACAGCGTGGCTGTGGATATAGCATCACAAACTCTCGTGCATCACTCCGCAACACACTTTTTCCAAGCTGTAGAGGTGACTTGTCTTTGGAAAAGAAGATCTGCTCATTTCCTGTTTATATCTCTTCATGTTTTGTAGGTGAAGTATGCGAACCGGTTCCGTGTGAGAACGGTGCTGACTGTCCCAGTACACCAGCTGATGAAAATGTTTCTTGTGAGTTTTTGTCCTTTTGGATTTGAGAACCCTAAAGGCCCGTGAGATTTTATTTCACACATTTTAAAATGTATGGAGTGATACAGTATGTGTCTCTGAGTTGAGCTTTATTAAGAGTTTGCCTACACTCTTAAAAATAAAAGTTCTTTATGGTTCCATGAAGAACCTACATATAACATCCACAGAACCTTTCCGCTGGACAAAAGGTTCTTTAGAATATTGAAATGTTCTTCACACTAAGAAAAAAGTTGTTTTTTAAAGGAACTGCTTACTGAAAGGTTCATTGGGGAACCAAAAATGGTTCTTCTGTTGCATTGCTATAATGAGTATTCTTCATTATCTGACAACATATCATTCATGAGTTCACATGATTTAGATGTTTTATCTCCCCACACTCTTATACGTATAGCTTCTCCAAAGATTCTTAGATTCAGCAAAGAATCCTTATCAAGAATCATATTTTGAGTTAGGGGTTTTTGGAGATTAAGTTTGGCATTTCATACACTCTTAAAAATAAAGGTTCCAAATGGAGGTTTTCTGTATGCAATAGAAAGAACTATTTTATTTCCCCAAAGAACCTTTCTGTGAACAGATCTTAAAAGCCATAAACCATTATTTCTTAGAATATTGTAATAATCAGAAGCATTTTTTCTACTTAAGAACATTTTGTGGACTGGAAAGGTTTCAGGGATGTTAAAGGTTCTTCATAGAACCGTAAATGCCAATACAGAACCTTAATTTTTAACAGTGTAAATTAGAATACATTCTAAATTAAATTTAGTGTAAATTCTTCAGATTGGAGTTTTGACATAAATATAGAAAATTTAACACAAACACTTAATGAGAATTATATAACAAAATTATTTAGATTAAATATAATCATATGTAATGTGTCAGATGTGACTGAATGTCTTTTCATTGAGTTTTTCACCATAAATTATATAGTAATTCATAGTTTTTACTTGAAAAAACTATATATTTGAGTATTTTACCTCATAATTACATATAGTATAATGCAACATATAAAACATATATGATAAGTTAACTTCACATGTTCACACCAAGAATGTTAAATTTAAAGATATCTAAAACAATAAAGATATCAGCATCCACACCAACGCACAATAACACTCTGTTGTGCTTTAAATGCTCTTTAAAGGTCGATTCTGATTGGCTGTCAGTGTTTTTATCATTCATCAGCTGGAAAAAATAATTCTGATAGTGGTTCTAGTGATAGCGTTCCTCTGTGTTGTTATCGTATTGTATATTGTATATTATATCGTATAAAACTATATATATTTCATTGTAGTTTTCATCTTTGGAGTGAATACTATGTATTTATTCTAGCATTTTTAAATTTTTTCCCTGTAAAAATTAGTGCAGGAAATTATGTTTTTAAAGAAATAATAAAAAGTTTGTAATGGAGCTGTAGAAGATTCTACGGTTTCATCTAATTGGAATCTTTCTTTTTAATAGTGCAGATAGAATATGTCAGAATCTCACAAATTGTGTGTTCTGCTTTTTCAACAGCATCAGGCTGGGAAGAGCAACCTGTAATTGGTGAGTTTGTTTATTTGTAGCCTGTTTTCCTCATTTTAAGAAAGGTTCAAGAGCGCTTTGCTCATTGAGACTCCAGATATGAATGGCATATTAAACAGATGGCTCATGTTCGGCTTATGAGCCGTGAACATAAATGATGTCAGCCTCGATTTCCATTCACTAGTTAATTAATATTTAAACATCTGCTTAGCATTCATTAGAAACTCACACTTTCTGGAGTCGTCTTTTATAGCTAATGCAGTATTTAGTGTGATGTTCAGACTGAGCTGAAAAACATGAAATAATAATGACCGTGTGGGGAAAGTGCATGTCATCAAGCGCACTGAGCATCAAGTTCACTTACAAATCAACCTGCAATAAACTCTAGTAGGATTTTAAATAGCACTTCAAATGAACCCTGCAGATTTCAGATACTGTGTGTTTCTGTCATTCAGGGCCCTGCCGCCCAAACCCCTGTCACAACGGAGGGGTGTGTGAACTCAGTGAGACCTACCGCGGCGACACTTTTGTCAGGTATTTGTGCAGGTGTCCGCTTGGCTTCGATGGTGTCCACTGCCAACACAGTAAGAAACCTTGTCATTTTTAGAGACATTTATTTCAATATTTTAATTATAAGAAAACTTATGTGTATATGAAATAAAACTTTTTATTTTCTATCATTAAATTCTGCGTATACACACACACACACACTTTAAAGTGATTACAAAAAAAAAGTTTAATTAATTTTTATTTTTTATTTTTTAATTTATATATTTATTTTCAATCATATTATATATACACACAACACAATTAATGATATTAAATAAAATGCTACATATATAATTTTTATTCTTTTAATGTTTAATATTAATTTTTTATAATATAATCAATATAATAGCTTTTTTTGTTCCCGTTTATAAGTTTGTTAAATGACTAAATTCATAAAAACGGTAAAATTAGGGGAAATGTTTTAAAAATATCTAAAAATATGCATCTGATTTTTTTTAATAAATATAAAAAATATATTTATAAGAATATACATATAAAAACTATACATATAAAAAATTGGGTTCAAAAATACGTATAGTGAATATAGTGCACCTTAAAACCATGCAAATTACGTGTATGTTGAATTTTCATTGTTGCCACAACTCCGCAGTCAACATGTTTATATCTACAGTAGCTACCAGAATAACACATTGTTTAATTATACAGATTGAATGAAACTATCGTCCACTTGAGAAGTGACTTCTGCCACAGTGATGGAAGAACATATGTCAAGATAGCTCACTTACTGTAGTGTATTTTATGGCTTTAGTTTCACTAGTGTAGAAGCACAATGCACATTAATGTGAAAATCAATGTTTTTCTGCCTCAGTTAGTCTCAAAAAAACTTCTACAGCATATTGTGCCAGAACACTTAGCAAAGTGACAGGAATGTAATTAACAAAGAGCTATTTTTTATCTGTTTGCTGTCAGAGCTGGTTTTTATTTGGTTTGTTTTTGTCCTGATTCTCTTGTTTCTGTGGTTACCTCACACCACCTGCATTATTCATGGAATGGGAGAAAGAATATTCAGCTCTGTTCTGCACTGCCTAATATACACATCACACATGTGCATCCGTGACCTTAATTTGCACTGTCTCCTGAATTGACTTCTAAGCGTAGTCTATAATTAATGCCGGAGTGAAAGTACAGCTAAGATAAGACACTGAGGCTCAGTTAGTAGCATGCAGGGGGCTGACTGGTGAAAAGAGACTGAGCAAAGGCCTTAGAAATCTCAGACTATTTTTTGGTCGGATTTTTTAGAGAATGATATTCAGTCTCATTATCTGCCCCGGGCCCCATGACCTGCTCAGTTTTTGTCATAATAATTAGACTTCACAGCATTTTGACCTCATGTAGGATGTTTAGCTGAGTGTGATATGTATAAAAAAAAACAGGGATGTCACTGGACAAAAAAAAAAAAAAAACTACCTACAAGCGTGAAGAGTTTCAGTAAGATTTGTTAGAAAAGATAAGTAAAAAAAACAACAACAGAGAATTAAAAAAAGCTAAAATAAATTGGTAGTATATTATATTAAACTAAACTGATATTATATTAAATGCAAACTATAAATGAAAAGAATACATGATGTCAAATGGCTAGACCTCCACCAAGAAAATGAAAAAAGGAAATAAAGGTCTTTAATAAAATAAAAATCAATGAAAAAAGAAAGAATCATATAATTATTAAATTAAATTCAATAATATATATAATAAAATCTATATATGAAAAAATGTTGCATGACTGTGATGTCGCATGGCTTCAGTTCAGGTCCTGAAGTATTATATTTTTAAATTTTTATATATTTTTTTCAATAGATGTACAAAAATGTAATTAAATTAAATGAAATAAAAATATATATATAAATGAAAAAACTGTGATGTCACATGACTCCAGGGGAAAAATAAAATAAATGAATGAATGAATATATATATATATATATATATACAATTTTTAATGGACCAAGAAACCAGATAGCAGTTGAAGTAATTACAAGTTGAAGTAATTTGTAAGAAAGGGAAAAAGTGAAATTATATTTGTAATAAATTTAAATAATTTAAATAAAAAAAAATAAAGAATCAGAC
>NW_015536501.1:1544327-1550442 GCF_001515605.1 Sinocyclocheilus anshuiensis | reverse complement strand
AAATTTGTAATAAAAAATGATTAAAATTTTAATTATTAAATTTAAAAATAAATTAAGTAAACAAAATTAAATTAAAACAAAACTCTAAGAGAAAAAAATGACAAAAATAAAATATATTTATAAAATATATATATAAAAATATATATTTTCCTTTTATTTTAATTTTTAATTTTTTTATAGACCCAGAAAAACTGCACATGTATGTTGGTGACTTTTACCACGAGCAGACAGACAGACAGCAGCAGAAGAGGGAATGAAAATTATAGCACAGGGAGCTGCTCTGAAAAAGTTACCCGCTAGATCACAATTCATTTTCAATAAGAGGTTCACAGGAGAGCTGGTGCAATCTGGTGAAAGTGTTGTGGAAGAGCCATAAAGAAGTGAAGTTCATGCCACCTCAGGGAGCGCTGCCATGCTCATCTATATCAACTATGGCAGGATCCACCGCTGGTTCTGACTGAGTGATCATACTGTGTAAAGCACCACTGACTTCATTAACCTAGTTGTCTTGGCACAACTCGGCACATTGAATTTGCATTTCTATAAGAAACTAAATGCTGAAATCAGCATGCATTCAATAATGGCATGGACATCGTTTCCCAGACAGGCTCTGATCAGGAGAAGAGGCAACCAAAAGGAACTTGGACATCTCAAAGCAACATTTATTAGGTCATAGACTCTGTGTTTTACTGTGGAAGAAGCGTCCAGTACCACAAATCCAGCATGACAGCTGACCAACCCCCCTCTGTTCCTCACACCAATTTACTTGCTTGACTGGCTGGACTTTGGCCCCACGGAGAGAATCCCACCAATCAGGACGAGTTCATTCTATCGCAACTGACAGCGGTGCTTGGATGCACATGACTGATATGAAGCTGAATGCCAATGGTCGTTCCTCACTATGAATGCGGCAACATAAAAAAACAATGCTTTGTTTTGGGGGTCATACCAGTATTTTTGTTTCTGATCTAAAATAAAAGAGTTACTACAGATAATTTACAGATACGTTTTTGAAAGAAGTCTCTTCTGCTCACCAAGGCTGCATTTATTTGATCAAAAATACAGTCAATATTGTGAAATATTATTATTTATTTAATAAAGTACAAAGAACTGCTTTCTATTTGAATATTTTTTAAAATGTAATTTATTTTTGTGATTCCAGTGTCACATGATCCTTCAGAAATCATGATTTGCTGCTCAAGAAACATTTCTTATTATCGATGTTGAAAACAGTTGTGCTGCTTAATATTTTTTGTGGAAACTATGATAAAACAAAATTCTGGATTTTTAATTCTGGATGTTTAATTAAGAAAAAGTTCAAAGGAACAGCATTTATTTGAAATAGAAATCTTTTGTAACATTATAAATGTCTTCACTGTCACTTTTGATCTGTTTAATGCATCCTTGCTGAATTAAAGTATTAATTTATTTCCTTACTACTGACCCCAAACCTTTAAACGGTAGTGTACAATGCAAAACTAAACTCCAGTACAGTATGAGCAAATTAACATATGAACTCACATCAATGCATTTAATAACAGAGGACATTAATTACCTGTACTTTAGGCCTTAAAGGTGCATTCAAGTAACAACTTGAATAATTCATTTAGATTTACACTTACTGACATCAAATTTACTGGATTAAAATTTGTTATGATTAAATGTTTAGTGAAAGAAAGGTCCCTGAAATGCAAGAAAAGTATAGAATGTGGCCCCTGTAATGTTCCAGGACTAAATCCTGTAGATTTACTCTGAAAGGGGACCTGAGGCTTTCTAAACTGTAAAAAAAAAAAAATCAAAGATTATTGGAGTAAGATTTACAAAAATATACTATTTCAGTTTTTAGACTTATAATTTCACGTTTAATTCAGTGTGTTCAATAGTTTGTGAAAACATGTTTTTGAGTGTAGAGAACAGAATATCAGACCGATTTAGTATGGCAACTGCATAGCAACATGTTAAAACTACTCAGCAAAGCGCTGGAAACCTTCCATAACACTCAGCATCGTGACAATAGTTTTTACATGAGCAAGACCCACTCACATTTACCTCAGAAAAATGTAAGTCTGGTTTTGTAATTACAAATCAAGTTCTTTTGCATATAATTTCTGTCAGACAATAAAGTCTTGTTCCTTTAGCTTTTCTTTTTATTTTAACACCACCCCATGAGAGGACCAGTGCAATCTAACACCAGATCCTTAAATCCCATATTTGTTGTGTTCATCCGTGCTTTCAGTGCTCATTAGGTGACCCTGTTTAAGCTGTGGATTTGGTTGTTGCCCTCCAGTGCTCTTCTGTTGTGGTAAACCCAAAGGTGTGGTTTATCTCTGCCAGATACCTGATAGAATTGAGCCTGTGCTCCACCTTGCAGATCCCTGAATTTTTGCTCGGGCGACCCCACGGCTTGCTGCCTGTAACAAGTCTCTCGAGTTCCTTTCGTTCTGCTTAAAAATCAAAGAGAGAGGTCAGTGCAGCAGAACTCTGAGATAGGACACCATGAGCTCTGCTCCCAGGGGTCAATCTGTTACAACGCCTGCTTATAAAATGAACAACATACTCTCATTACAATTACGCTTTGGCATATTGGTGGTGAAATCGTATGATCTCATTTTTATGTTTTCTTTTGATCTGCTTACGTTCCACTGAGCGTTCGGTTTAGAGGTGGACCTTTATGCTTAGATTTTTTTCCTAAAATCTGTATGTTTCCATACGACTCAAATAATACCAATTCACCAAAATGAAAAATAATTACTTTTTTTCCAAGAGATTTGAGTTGGAAATGAAAAATGATGACTAAACATCCACCCAATGGTGTTCTTTAGGTTTAATATGTTTTTGCATATTAAGAAAATAAATGCAAATGAGGTCTCTTTAATATCTCAACTGTTTCACCTGGAGAATTTGGGTGTAGGATTTACGCTTTTCACAGATAATTACAAAGAAATAGCAAGTAACACGCTGAAGTAAATGTGGAATTTTGCAGTAGAAAGACTGAGATGGCATTTTTTTGTAAATGTACTCCAGTAGTGCTTAATTTACAACTTTGAAAATTCGTTTTTTGGGACTTCTTAAGAAGTGTTCTTTCAGAAGAGATCTCAGCAATGCCTCAAAATGTGCTTAGATTTGTAAAGATAATTCTGCAGTCAAAAGTCTCAATTTGAGCTCAAAGATTTCTCATCATATTTTCCAAGAACAAATTGTCTGCTATTGGATCACCATCTAAAGGAATCTGAGGAGAAACATCTGAGACGAAGTTAATACTTCAATATTGAAGTCTTCTGTGAGCAACAGTATTTAGTATCTGAAAAAAAAAATAGGGTTTAGGATTGATCTTTTTCACTTAGTAATTGCTAGTAAATTTCACATATGATTACAATGAAATGCCAGGTTGAAATGAAATTTTGATCTTGAAAGACTGAAATTGTATTTTACTCTAAAATGTACTTCAAAGGAATTTTTACACTGTAGTAATCTCACGATACCTAAAGAAGAGATTTTTCTGAAGAGATCTCAACAATGTCTCAAGACTGTGCTCATTTTTCAAGATAAGTCTGCAATCAAAAGTCCAAGATCTCAGTATGAACTCCATTTCTTCCATGAACAAATAGTCTGAGCTGCTATGTACATTCATTTTATAGCTTTATACTCTCGCTGTTCTTTCAACATTTGTGTCTATATCTGAAGCAATTCAGCAAGAAACATCAGAGACAAAATTATTGATACTTAAAACATAAAGAATAATCAAAATCTCATGTGAGCAACACTTAAGCAATAATATATTCCCTCTCTGTATTTAATGCATAAATAAGCACCCTTCAATGCAAACTGGTAGGATAGTAGAGAGGTTTTTCATCACTGTGGAAAAATCAACCATAATGAGAAACAATATTTGACCTTTTGTAGCTTTTACCAGGTTGTCGGTTTTAATCATTTCAAGATGTGTCTGTGAATGTCTGCTTGTGTTTTCAGATGTTAACGAGTGTGAGAAAAATCCATGCAAAAATGGAGGCAGCTGCACAGACCTGCAAGCAAACTACACCTGCCAGTGTCCCGGCGAATACATGGGGCGGAACTGTCAGTACAGTAAGTGCGAATCGACTTCATCACCTCATTTATTTAAACCCATGCGCTTAAATATTCACTATCAAACCATGGCATCTCTTGAGGAGCAAACTCAAACTAAAACCGGATTCAGCGTGTATTGGCTTGGGGATGGGAGCCATCTGCCTTCGACAGCTTTTTTGGGAGAATCTGAGTGAATGAGGCCAATATGACATTGACATCGCTTGTTCAGGAGGGGGAACTGATTCTATTTTGCTTATTTTTGTCCATGCAATATTTCCTAGATGTTCAGTCTCCAGAAAGTGTGCCAGAAACCTAACTCACCGTATGCTTGAGAGATACCAATATTTGTGTAACTATGACTTGTTTGCTGGTATTTTTTGTGCTGACTCAAAACAAGAAGGTCCCAGCTGTAGCTTAACACATCTATGAACATATAATTGAATTAGTTGAAGATTACTGTCATGCTTTCTTACTTACACGGCTCTGAGGAGCGTATATAAAGTTACACCCCTCAAGAAGGTTTGATTTGCAATCATGCTGTCCAAACACAGCAGCAGAAGCTCCCTACGGGCAAGTCTGAGCAGCCTGCGGCTCCTTTTTGAATCTCCCCAGTCTGTGCGATTGTTCGGCGGAGGTGGTTCAAGTACTCCGTTAATGTTCTCCCCGAAGCACCAGCGAGCAGGCGCCATATCCGCAGGTGGACGAATCGACGACAGCAATGACACTAGGGAGGACATCTTAGGCTTCGAGAGTGAAGACAGCATCTCTGTGTGTGAGAACAAGGACACGATATCCATCGACGAATCCAAGGACATTGCATCCAAAACTTCAGACCTGCCAGATGTTTTTAAGGACAAAACAGAGGAAGATGGCATTTCAGGGGTTGATACGGATTCTGTGGCGAGAACCAGCGAGAGCAAGAATAATGTTATCATATTATCACTCGAGACCAAAGAACACTGCGTTTGTGGTATTCCTTTGAATTGCTTAATCTTCCCTTATTAATTATATTTGTAAGAAATAAAGAAAAAAATTGTCTTTTATAGTTAATGATATGATTATGATGATATTTTGATTTAAATCAATTATTGCATACTTTTTTGTTTACTTTTTAAAGTTTTAATTTTTTAAAAATATCTTTTTAATCTTTTAGAGGTGGCATATGCAATCCAATGGGGTTTTATACTGTAATTAACTAAAACTAAAATCGTAAAAAACATTTTTTTTTACTTGAAATAAACATTTAATGAAATAGAATAAAACATACAAAAAACTTAAGATTATTTTATTTCTACTTGTTGCCAAAAAAACATTTCTAATTTTTGAATAGTTTAACTAAATATATTAAAATAACGACAACTAAAATAATCTAATAAAAACTATGTAGACATATTTTAATTAATAAGCTTTAATTTGTAAGCTGTACATGATTGATTCACTAAAACGAACCAGCTCATGAGAGTCATTTGTTCTAGAATCATACTAAATTGGTAGAGCTTTTTGGTTTAATAAAAAGAACTGACGCATAAGAATCATCCCTTTAGAAATCGAATTACACGGGTGGCGCTGTAGTGTTTTGATTCAGTAAGAACCGATTTATAAGAATCATTCATTCAGAAATCGAACTACATAATGCACTGCAAAACAGTGCACTGCAATTGTGCACAACACAATGAAATCTCCACAACACAACAAAATTAGCACAACACAATGGAAAAAAGCCGCAACACAACGAAATTAGCACACAATGAAATCTCCACAACACGACGGAAACAAGCCACAACACAATGAAATTAGCACAACACAACGAAATTAGCACAAAATGACATCGCCACAACACAATGAAATTAGCACAACACAACGAAATTAGCACAAAATGACATCGCCACAACACAATGAAATTAGCACAACACAACGAAATTAGCACAAAATGACATCGCCACAACACAATGAAATTAGCACAACACAACGAAATTAGCACAAAATGAAATCGCCACAACACGACGGAAACAAGCCACAACACAATGAAATTAGCACAACACAATGGAAA
>NW_015536501.1:1542100-1543979 GCF_001515605.1 Sinocyclocheilus anshuiensis | reverse complement strand
AAACAAAACCACAACACAAGGAAATTACCACAACACAATGGAAACAAGCCACAACACAACGAAATTAGCACAGCACGACAGAAACAAGCCCCAACACAACAGAAACAAGTCGCAATGAAATCTCCACAACGCGACAGAAACAAGCCGCAACACAACAGAAACAAGTCGCAACGAAATCTCCACAACGCGACAGAAACAAGCCGCAACACAACAGAAACAAGTCGCAACGAAATCTCCACAACGCGACAGAAACAAGCCGCAACACAACAGAAACAAGTCGCAACGAAATCTCCACAACACGACAGAAACAAGCCGCAACACAACGGAAACAAGTCGCAACGAAATCTCCACAACACGACAGAAACAAGCCGCAACACAATGGAAACAAGTCACAACAAAACGAAATCTGCGCAACACAATGGAAACAAGTCACAACACAACGAAATTAGCACAACACAACAGAAACAAGCCGCAACATAACGAAATTAGCACAACACAAAGAAATCTCCGCCAGAATAGTTACCGATGTTTGTTTTAAAAATGGAAACGGTCCTACAAATGAGACAATTGTTGACACACAGTAAGATTATGGAGTTTATAAAATGAAGGTGAACATTTAGTTTTAATATGAAACGTTTAAGTTATAGAACTATTCAACTTTTGATAGTATACTTTGGAATATGAGACATTGTTTAGATATTTCCTGAAACTCTCTTTAGAGAATACAGGACTTTTTTCTGAGGACAAGCATTTAAGAAGATTACTTGAGCAAAATCTCTCCATTTAATTGTCTATGAGAATTAAACAAAATGTATTTTAAAATGAGAATATTTAAGAGATGTTACATGTGATTTTTCTCTGTCTGTCCTCTCAGAATGTTCTGGGCCTTTAGGGATGGAAGGGGGGATCATTTCGAACCAGCAGGTAACAGCTTCCTCCACACATCGAGCTCTGTTCGGCCTGCAGAAGTGGTTTCCGTACTTCGCCCGACTCAACAAGAAGGGCCTCGTCAATGCCTGGAGTGCAGCCGAGGGTGATCGATACCCATGGATTCAGGTAATCCTGCCACATTTTGACTGCATTAAATGAAAAAAAAAACTTTTGTACTTTTTTAGAATTGAATATCAATTCATGAGTAGAATACAAGCAACAGTAATAGCAATGCTTGCTAACAACTAACAAATCACTAGCATCACTTCAGAGTTGTGTGCCTGTCATCCAACACAGCTACAGCTTTCAAGGAAAAGCATAAACACCCCACGGTAATTAGTTTATACTAGGAGGCAAATCTCATTAGAGATTTTAGGAGTTCCAAAGGCATGTCTGTGTGAGATTTCATTAGGAGACACACAGAAAGAACAGTGTGGGTGTACAAAAAATGTTCACAGCCGCTGTAATGACTTAAGTGGTAACTGCACACTGCCACCAGTTATGCCCACACAACACCAGCGTCCTGGCCTTGTTCTGCCGGCGTCCTGTGTGCGCCTGACTCTATTTTTGTGCCTTTGAGATTAAAGATGTCTTTGATATCCATATGCTTTTAAATAAGATCTCAATTTGTTGCTGGAAAATTGCGCTACCCGTTTGTCTAGTCCTCAGATGTTCTTACTGCTGCTTTAGAGCTGGTTTTGTGTGTGCATTGGACATCAGGTGGTGTTCCAACCTAGCATGGATTTTCAAATGATTAGATGGCAAGGATCCCCAAATAATAATAATAAAAAAAATAAAAAAAATTAAGCATGACAAAGATTTTGTTTTCAAAATTAAATTATTGGCTTTTATATCGTCATCGTATTGAATCCAAAACTAATTATTAAAATAAATAAATAAGTACAAATTAAATAAATGAAACATTTATTACAAATAAATATATATATAT
>NW_015536501.1:1520906-1540680 GCF_001515605.1 Sinocyclocheilus anshuiensis | reverse complement strand
ACACACACACACACACACATACATACATAACCTCCACAAAACCCCTCTCCAGAGGCATGGCCATGATTGTCTCTACCACAGCAATTTCTGATAGGGACAAATTATGACTCCACAGCCCACAAGGCTTCACTCGTTCATCTTGTGAGCTAAGGCCATCGATTTTGTGCTGTCCCCTCACAGATAAATCTGCAGCGGAGGATGAGGGTGACCGGACTGATAACACAGGGTGCCAAGCGAATCGGAAGCCCAGAGTACGTGAAATCATATAAAGTGGCGTATAGCGACGACGGGAAGGCCTGGAGCATGTTTAAAGTCAAGGACACGGATGAGGACATGGTAAGACGGGGCACGACGTTCGTTCCAGATGAGATGAGAGTGCCCGAGGGGGATTTTTTTAAATTAAGAAACTGTCCGCTTAAGAAGTTCTCCTGCCAACTCGCCCCTCTTTCCAGTTTTTATTTTTTATCAGTCAGACTCTGCTTGTTTTAGAAATCTGCAAGAAATCTTCCTGTAATGTGGATGCAAACTACTTTATTACTTATATGTAGCATTTATTATAATTTCTTGAAGTCTAGGGCAGCTAGTAAATGCTGTACAATAATGATAAATAAATGTACATAATGATTTGAGTTTAAATTAAAATAATATAATATTAAATAATTAAAATACGCTATTGTTCAAACTTTTGGGGTCGTTATGATTTTTTAATGTTTTTAAAGAAAGAAATCTCTCATGCTCACCAAGGCTGCATTTATTTTATTTAAAAAAAAAATCAAGGAAAAACAGTAATATTTTGAAATATTATTACAATTTCAAATAACTGTTTTCTATTTGAATATATTTTAAATTACAATGTATTCCTTGGATGAAATGCAGAATTTTCAGCATCATTACTCCAGTCTTCAGTGTCAAGTGATCCTTCAGAAATCATTCTAATAGGCTGATCTGCTGCTCAAGAAACATTTCTTATCAGTGTTCAAAATTTGTAAATTTTTTAGTGTAAACCATCAAATAATGAATATAAAGTTACAAAGAGAGCATTTATTTAAAATGGAAATCTTTTGCAACATTTCAAATGTCTTTAATGTCACATTTGATCAATTTAATGCACCTTGTTGAATAAAAGTATTTTAAAAAACTTAGTGGATGAAAGGCAGTGTACAGGTATATATTTTTAAACATTTTTGCAATAGCAAGTTTTATGTTATTTTACTGCAGATATTCACTGGAAATACTGATAATAATGCCCCCTCGGCCAACTCCTTCAGTCCACCAATCGAAGTGCAGTACGTCCGCATTTACCCACAAGTCTGTAGGAAGCACTGCACACTGCGAATGGAGCTCCTGGGCTGTGAGCTCACAGGTCTGTGTTTTGAAGCATGCAGTATTCATCTCCGACACAGTCCTGAGTTACAATTATGTTGACTCTTGCGATTGTATTTTTCAGGATGCTCAGAGCCCATGGGGATGAAGACCGGACACATCCAGGACTATCAGATCACCTCCTCCAGTGTGTTTCAGACCCTGAACATGGACATGTTCTCCTGGGAACCCTCCAAGGCCAGACTGGACAAACAGGGCAAGGTCAACGCATGGACATCAGCCCTTAATGACCAATCCCAGTGGCTGCAGGTGAGACAGATATGAAAAGTGTAGTTCAAAGGTTTGTGGGTAAGTTTTTTTTAAAGATATTAATACTTTTATTCAGGAAGGATGGTCAAAAGTGGCAGCATTTATGCTATCAGACATTTATAATGTTATAAAAGATTTCTATTTCAAACAAATGCTGTTCTTTTGAACTTTCTATTCATCAAAAAATATGTCACGGTTTTCACAAAGATATTAAGCAGCATAAATGTTTTCAACATTGATAATAAAAAATGTTTCTTAAGCATCAAATCAGCCTATCAGAATGATTTCTGAGGGATCATGTGACACTCAAGACTTCAGCAAAAATTCAGCTTCGCATCACAGGAATATATTACATTTTTAAATATATTCAATTAGAAAACAGTTATTTTAACTTATAATAATATTTCACAACAATACAATTTTTACTGTATTTTTCATAAAATAAACGCAGCCTTGGTGAGCAAAAGATACTTCTCCGTCATACCAACCCCAAACTTTTGAACAGTAATATATTAATATATATATATATATATATATATACACACACACACACACACACACACACACGCAAATT
The DNA here is from genome assembly GCF_001515605.1 of Sinocyclocheilus anshuiensis. Lineage (NCBI taxonomy): Eukaryota > Metazoa > Chordata > Actinopteri > Cypriniformes > Cyprinidae > Sinocyclocheilus > Sinocyclocheilus anshuiensis. Next base: position 1,538,474 of record NW_015536501.1, on the reverse strand, counting down.
ATATATTGTATCCCAGCCCGACCAACTAGCGCCTAAATCTCCTCTAAAACCAGGCCGCAGACCAGGCTGGGAGACCAGCAAACCATCTCAGACTGGTTTTAGGTGTTTTTCAGCAATTTAAAAAATAATAATTTATTGATTGCACTCCAAAAGACTAAATAGATCAGCAAGCTACAATATAAGGCTTTTCTCGCTGTGTTTAATTCTGGATCATCATCACTTTTAACCCAGAGTTAAGAACGCTATTAATCCTGATTTTTGAAGCTCTGCTCTGGAAATGCGATGCCAAAGGTGCTCGAATATTATGCCGAGTTATTTAGCAACAGACGACAAATCATGAACTAAACAATGCTTGCCTCGTTAAATATTCACGACTTAGTACAGCTGTAGAAACTTTCCTGTTCAGTTTCAGCCTCTGAGTAAGTTAAAAATGCCAAACAGTGATGGTGTTCAGAGTGATAAACAGACAGTATTATTGTTAAGACAACCAGAAAATATTTATGTGGTGATTTTGGGATTTCTAATTGGGCACCAAATAGGTTATACCATATCACAAAAGTTATTTCAGCCAATGGAATCATTTAGGTCTCCAAGTGGGCTGAATTGACACAGGGTGGGTGGTAGGATATGTCATATGGCATCATCCTTGCTCAGTATACGGTTTTCCATGCCACATAAATACATTCATCCTCATGCATTCAATACACTGCAGGATAATCTTTAATTTCTACATATACACCCACGCAGGTGAGACTGAGGTTAGCTACTGTACCACCAACATCACTAATCGAACTAAACCGGTGGGCTGCTCATTGTTTGCCGTTATAACGGACTGTAAATCTGAGCTTGTTCTCAGACCCGAGAGCCGTGATGTCATTAAATGGCTGAGTCTGCTGCCATTGAACTGAGATCGGGAAATTGGATCCGAGAAAGCAAGCTAATGTATATATTATATTACACCTGCAAGCTTGCAGAGCCGAGCCCGGCCGCTCAAACACTCCTCTGAGATTGCAGAGCTGCTGTGAATGCCGCTCACGTCGGTCCAGGTCAGAAAGCAGAACCCGAGTCCTCATGAAAGAATAATACAGCGAGAGAGAGACCAAACTGACTGCACAGTTGTGTCCCATTCAGAATATAGGAAACTAAATAAAAATATTCATAAAACAGCTGTAGATTTTAATAATATGCCTAAATATTATTGTTTAATATGAATTATCTACGCTGTAAAAAGCGATTTATCAAAGTTGTAAGTAAAATCAAAGATTACTGGAGTAATTTTTACAAGAAAATACTATTTTAGTCTTCTACTTCAAAATTCCATATTTAATTCAATGTGTTATTTGCCATTTCTGTCTAATTAATTGTGGCATTTACTAACAATTCCTGAGTAAAACTGATTTCTACACCAATTTTTTTTTCAGTGCATAAATGTTATCAAATAAGGTATTTCCAGAAACATTAAATTATATCATATTTAAAATATTATTTCTAAATAATATGAATTATATAATAATTAATATTATTATATATGAATAATAAGATATAAGATATTTATTCAGACTAATATGTTTTTCCTAACTGAGCAGACATATTTCTGTAAACTAATTTCAATACTGTAAAAACAATTAACAATACAATTAATAATATTTTAAAATAAAATTATTTCTATGATAAAAATAATGTACAAATGTGCTTATTGCACTTATAAGTACGTTTAAATTTTTTCATTATATTTAATACATTTTAATTCACTCAATTATGTATTAAATAATGAGAATTTTGATGTCATCATTTTTAGAGTTATGAAAACAATAGTGCTGTGTTAAAGAATTAAATTCTGCTTTGGTTGTGTTCATTATTTTTAGTACTCAGTTAAAATAGATTTATTCAAATAATTAGAATTATTATTATTATAATTAGTCACATGATCAAGTAATTTGACTAATTATGCCTAAATAATTAAGCATAAATAGTCTAAATTACTTACATTTTTATTGTTTTAAATACATAAGTATTTACATAAACACACCCTGTGGGTGTGGCCAATTAAATTCATGAAAAAAATGACAAATTCTGAATTTTGCCAACCCTAACCATGCAGAAATGCATATAGCGAATTTAGAGAAGCATACTGTAGTTTCAGGCCTTTAGGCATCCTGTCATCTTATTTTCATGAGGTACGGCTTATTTTAATAAAAGCCAAGTTCATTAATCAGGACTGGCTGTTTTAGCAAAAACAAGAAGCTCCAGAGCAGTTAATTACAGCAGCCTTGAAATCCTGTAATACCACTAAAGTAATAGACTTACAAAATTCAGCGGCCTGAAGACGTTCCTGCGGTGTCAGTGGTGCTGATTAACTCCGGTCCTCCGAGGGGAACTCTGCAGTGCAGACGAGGGCTGTGATTTAGTCTGACGTCCATCACTCCGTGAAGGGCAGTGAATTCCAGCTGTATTAAACAGATAACAGGTTGAGAGACAGTCCCACCAAAGCAGGTGTGAGATTTGTTTTACCTTCAGACACCTTTCTCGTCATTTGCAGAGGTATAACCTACTTTACAATGACACTTTTAGGCATGAGAGCTGTCTACACTGCAAGCGCCTGATGTTGGATCCCCCGTTTCTATTTTTGCACAGCTACTCCTGCAGTTTTACTTTCTCCTTTTTGTCAATTTATTTTATCGCTGCTGAAATCTATCTTTGAGCTCATGACACCATAACACCCTTTACAATGGAAGCCCATTTCCATCATGGGATACTTTTTTTTTTTTTAAAGGTAACCAACTTTTTATCTTGCAATTCTGAGAAAAAATAAATAAATAAAATTGTGCAAAAAAAAAAGTCAGTTCTGAGAAAAGAAAAAAGGAATTGTGAGATATAAACTCACAACTGACTCGTTGCAGGGAGTTTGATTGACAATTGACCAATCACAACGCCGAATCTGCCATTTTTGTCCGACAAACAAACCAGACAGTAGAATAGATTAACGTCGGTGGACTTGAACTTGAAAAATGGTGTGAATTGACGTCTTTCCGCGGATGAAACAAGATACCTTCTGATGTTCATTCATGTTTATTTCATGATATAACTAGTAAAGAGGAAGAGATAATCGGTTCATGTGCCACTTGAACTGAAGCGCTTCTGACACATTAAAGAGCCATGAAATGGTACTTATTGTTTGAATTTCTTTAATAATGACAAAGAGAAATGACATTTTGTTTTTGATATCTAACGTAACCTGCTCTGTTGTCAGTTTGCTCTTTGCTCTGTGATGTATTTTTTGTCGTTGCGAAGTGTCAATTGTTAGAATTGGGAGATAAAAAGTCACAAATTATTATTATTTATTTTTTTTTAATTGATAATTGTGAGATATAAACACAAAATTGCAAGATGTAAACTCAGAATTCTGAGGAAAAAAGTCAGAATTGTAATATCAACTCAGATTACCAAGAAATAAACTTGGAATTCCGAGAAAGTAAGTCAGAATTCTATGTTTATATCTTGCAATTCAGAATTGTGATATAAACACAGAATTGTGAGAAAAAAAGTCACAATTAGCTTTTTTTTATTCTGTGGCAGAAACAGGCTTCCATAATTTTTTCCATGAACTGCCATTCAAAATTAGATGTGCATGCTGACAAAACACAATTTTCTGTAACAAATATTTCATTGTATTACAGTAATATTTTACAAGTATGTTTTTTGTGGAGGGCTCTTAAAGATGTAAGATGTACTTCTACAGTAATATATGTGGGCTTGAATGCATTATCTGCTGCTTTCTTCACAAAACTCTCTCTCTCATTATCACCAGGTGGATTTGCTGATTACCACCAAAATCACAGGAATTATCACCCAAGGAGCCAAAGATTTTGGGCATGTGCAGTTTGTCGGTTCCTACAAAGTGGCATTCAGTAATGATGGAGAGAAATGGCTCATCTATCAGTATGAGAAACAACAGAAGGATAAGGTAGGACACTTGCTGTGTACATGAACATTTGAGGGAGATGCCATCATTTTTTATGAAAGTATTTAGTATTTAGAAAGTATTCTAAAGTACATAATGTATTAATTTAAATGTCTTTTATAAAAAAAAAACCCCTACTGATTGTAAGGAATAGATGGAGCTTCTCACACAGACTCTGTGAAGGACATGACATCAGCATTAGCCGTGAGACAAATTTCAACCTCTCAGCATTTTTATGACAATCTCCCACCTCCAGCTGAACAATCCCCTCCATGCTTTCCATCCGGAGCGGCAGCAGCTGACAAGACGAAAGCTTTTCTCAGACACAAAACTCCAGCAAGGAGTCCTTCTATGGAGAAAAGAGAGACAGTTATTTCTATTTAAAATTCAACATTCATTAGACATATACAACTAGACTGAAGCTAGTGTTGTTCATGGCTGCCAGTGTTGCTATGTGGTACATTTTCATTTATATGCATCAATATACAATACATAATAAATATATAAATACATTACTGTTCAAAAGTTTGGGATCAGTAAGATTTTTTTTAAAGAAATTAATTATTTTATTCAGCAAGGATCAATTACATTGATCAAAAGTGACAGTAAAGACATTTATAATGTAAAAAAAAAAAAGATTTCTATTTTAAATAAACAATCCTAAATACAGTATATATATATCATGGTTTTCACAAAAATATTAAACAGCACAACTGCTTTCAACGTTGATAATAATAAATGTTTCTTGAGCAGCAAATCAGCATTTTAGAATGATTTCTGAAGGATCATGTGACACTGAACACAGATGCTGAAAATTCAGCTTTGCATCACAGGAATAAATTACATTTTAAATTATATTAAGATATACAACAGTTTTTTTTAAATTGTAATAATATTATTTTACATTATTAATTTTTTTTTACTTGATTATTAAGTTATGTCTTCAATCAAATAAATGCAGCCTTGGTGAGCATAAGAGACATTTAAAAACATTATAAAAGCAATGCCAACTCAATTTTAAATAGTAGCGTGGGCAAATATTGTTGTTTATTACTAAAGCTATTAAGTCATACAGATTTACTCATGTGGGTGAATTTTTGGTGGATTTTTCAGAATTTTCATTTGTTAGTGAACGTTCCCTTTCGCTTTTTTCAGTCACGTGATGTGACGTGATCTTTTCCTCTCATAGCCCTTTCCCTGCTCCCTCAACACAGAGAGACAGTTTTTGTCCTCATACACACACACACACACACACACACACACACTGTAAGGTCATGAGTGTGGTGGTTGGGGGTTGTTAATGGTGTTGGCTGGGTAATCTATTCTGACAGCGCTGATAAGAAACAGTCTACTGGAATAGATTCTCTCAGAGGACTAATCTGTGAATGACGTCCTTTAACAAGTGCTATTAAAAGAGCTCAGGTTAAGGGTGTATTAAAGCCAAACGTCTGCTTTATATATTAAAGGTCGTATTTTACCGCCACATTATTGTGCACTTTTAAATGACATCAGAAGGCCTGATTCAGCATTTTTTTAATTACGCATTGTCCTTCTGTCATTGACAGATCTTCCAAGGAAACTTTGACAACGAAACACACAGAAAGAATGTGTTAGATCCGCCGATCTACACCCGATTCATCCGGATTCTTCCGTGGTCGTGGTACGGATGCATCACTATGAGGGCGGAGCTTCTGGGCTGTCCGGAGGAATAGTGAAACTGCGACGCACTTTATGACAAACTGTGTAAAAATAACATTTCTAATGGTGATCTTTCAAGGATGCCTTTTGGCCTGATTCAAAAATGAAAGCTCTTTTGATTACAGTCGACGATAGTAAATGATTGTGATGACTTTGAATGGATTTGTTTTTTTGCTCTGGAAATTGCCACAACTTACGATGCTTTTCAAATGTTATTGTCACTGTACAACTGACTACTTTATTTTAGAGTATTATCAGAAATAGGTCAATTGAATTCACTCAGGTCAAAGGTCACATGCTAGAATAGTTCAAGTATATGATTTATGAGTATAAGGAGGAGCTGAGAACTGTTGTTGCTATTCTTATAAATTTATGTATATTAACTACTAAATGTTGTCATTTGTAATTTATTAAAATTCAATCATGCAAAATCGATGAATGAGAAGGAGAGTGGGGTAAACTGTGCCGCATATCAAGATTGACTTCACATGGAATGACACAGACTTCAGACTAAAGGCTTGTTCACAGCAAGAAAGATAACTATAACGAAAACAATGATGTTAACTATGTTAGCGTCCACACAATGCATGATATCATTCTCTTTATTATAAGCGCGCACTGCAGTTTGTCATCAGATCTACAGTTGTTTAGCAATTTTTTTTGTGGGTAAAATCCACGATTGGGAATTTTGCATGAGGGCCAAAAATGTTCCCACAATGACTTAACTGCAGTTTCACATTGGCCACACTACTAAACTAAATTTGCATTGATTTATGTATTCTAACTTGAATATCCAACCATTTGGATCACACAGTTTTAACATAAGAAACCTGAAAAACTTCAAATGATTCCTATTTAAATTCACAATAACCAGGTTTATATATTTATCGTCAATAAAATCAATTTGTTTCAATCTCATACATTTTAAATGGCTTGTTTTTACAGCTAGCTATTTTTTATTCATGCACATACTTTTTAAGTGAATAAATTCACTTGATTTCTTAATGAACAAATTCAAACTGATTCTAAGCAATTTGAATAAAGGCATTTTGAAAACATGAAAACTGAAATGAAATCAAATAGGTGCAATAGTTAATCATAAACCATGCCATGATTTCTTGGAGTGGAGAAATTTGACCCGTTTCATTTATGTATAACTGACAAATATGCATCACAAGACGTTTATTAGTTTATGTTACAACTGTGTATTTCAAATGAATGGAAATTTTATATGCAACTCAAATTCAGAAATTGTAAATTTAGGCTTAAATATTTTTTATGACTGTACTGATGATAGACAATGGACCTTTTTTGCTGCAAAATATTGCTAATGACCCCACATTAATACTTATAATTAATTATATTTCAGGATGTTGACTGAAATAAGGAACAAGTATCTAATAATAGTGGTTCAGTGACACAACTTGCCCCATCTTAGGGGTAACCTGTGAAATGTCAAAGGCTATTTTGACATGATTTTCACAAACCAGCCCCAAAACAGGGTTAATATTCAAAATATTTTTACAGCTTATCACTATTCTACAAAAATGATGCAGTTTGCTAGATTAGGGGTGACACATCTTACCCCACTCTCTCCTACATACATCTGCAGGTAGAATTACTTCAACACAACGTAGCGTTCAGTATTTCATATATATCCACAGTCAACAGAAACAACTTAAAGTTAACATGAAATCAAAATGAAATCAGTTCCTGATGGATGAAATCATTTTTGTACCGTTTGACTCAAAAATGTGTCACAATACAGACATCAAATGAGTTTCATGTTGACTTTAACTTGAATAAGTGAGAATAAAACAACAATCTTTTTCTTTCTTTTCATTCTTTTGTTTTTGAAAACCTGTAAATACAATACAGTATAACTCGAGCACTTTTGTATAATCATATCTATACTAGCTTTCTATTTCATTGCTGTATTCACTGGACAGTTATAGAACAGACCTGATTATACCGTACTATAATATTACTGAACTCTTAATGGTCATTTTAACAATAAACATCAAACTGTGAGACCGTTCTGGCAAGTTACACTTCTTTATCCACTGAGTCTGAATATGTATAAGGACATTTATAGTTGCTGCTTTATTCAGTTTTCGCTGATGTTTTCACTTGGCATACTTTAATAACCACAACAAGCACACAGCCTGACCTTAAGCGCACAATGCCTGAAATTTCAAAACATATGCATGGGAAAGTTATTGGGTGAGGACTGGAGTTTCATGTATATTCTGCAAAACTTCAGATTTTTCAAAGACTTTGTATGTTGCTGTGTATAAATTCTGATCCATCCCAGTTTGAGATGCCCAAACTGCTTAATGGTTTGTTGCTGGTCTAAAATCAGACATCTAAACCAGTGTGGACCAGCTAATGACCATAAATGACCTAGTTTGTTGATGGCTTAAAGTGGTCTACAAGGTTGAAATCAAACCTGTTTCTAGTCCACCAGACTGACCATCTAAACCAGCTTGGACCAGCTAATGACAATGAATGAGCATCAGGTTTAATTTTATTAGTTTTAACAATAACACCACTGCTCATAATTATAGATCGTCTCAAAATGTTTCTTGTCTAAAAGATTTGAGAAACCAACACCATACTGTATGTGATCTATTCCATTTTTTTTTTTTTTTGTAGTTTTCATGTACTTTTTCTAATTCCGCAGCTGTGTGCGGAATTATCTTCCTTGTGTGGGTTGTGCGATGGCAGGGCTACAGCGCTGATGAATCTAATGTTTTGAGGAGTTCACACCGCACCGGTGGATATTGTATTTTGCACTCACAGATTCTAGCCTACGTCTTGGAATATATGACCCAATAAGCATTTTCACCGTATATTGTCATCTGAACAAGTAAGTAACAAGTCTGCCATGTTTGTTTTGACCAACTGAGGAAAAAATAAATCGTGCTACCAATGGTGGTTAAAGGGATAGTTCACCCAAAAAAGAATACATGTGTTTCATAAACACATAATCCTTTATGGATTACAATCCTCCATTAAAATGATACATTTAATTATTCTGGCTTCTGTGAGAAAAGGCTATAAACGATCAGCCACCTGCAGGATCCTCACATGTGATAGCCTAGTAGCCGGGACATCTTCTTTATGTTTACAGACGTGATGTAATGATGCAGCGGCATGCTCGAATTTCCTGCAAAAACCTACCCGTACCACTCAAATGAGAACACATTATTATAAGCTGACCGCTGTGAATCGGGCTAAAGTAAGGCGATAGTTTTTGATTTCAGATCATTTTTAACCAAAAAAACAAAGTTACAGAGTGCAGTTTTTAACATTTATTTTAGATAGTTGCCAAGGCAACATTTCTAATTTTTTATTTTAGTTTTTCATTAAATTTTTTGCTTTGCTCGTGTAGATGAAGTCAAAGTCTCTGTTTATCACGTCTGTCATTTCTGATTATGTTAGCAAGTGTAGTCTTCAGGTGTTAATGTGAGACCATTTTTCTTTGTTTTGAGCTTTTTAACATGCTGACAGTCGATTTGCATCTTTGCACATTTGCACTTCAATTTTCAGAGACTTTGTCCTGAGAGAGAGTTTAGTCATTCGTAAGATCTCAGCAGCATCTCGCACCGTGCTCAGATCTGCCAAGATGCCAGTCTGAAATCAATCAGATCTTAAGAACATTTCTCATCAGACTAAATGATCTGTGCTGCTGTTATGATCTATTTGATCAAATGACCCCCGTGTCTGTGAAATCATGAGCGAATGCTGAGTGCTGGAGGAGCGAGGGTAAATTTTAGCCTGTGAATCATGTGGAAACAGGCCAGTTCCTCAGAGACCAGGCCTCACTAACATCTCCATCACTGTCTGAACCACATACGCAGCTCTGGAAATAACTTTGCAAACAAGAAAAGGATGTAGCATAAAAATAATATAGCCAATTAAGTTTGCTTATGTATACAGCAAATCATGAACTTATCAAAAGGAAATAATGCTTTACATTCAATCTTATGCAATCAACAAGGCAGAGGTTGCAAGAAAAACAGGCATGATTTAGTTATTTAGTTATCATTAATTATTGATTAGTTTTCACTTTTCAATTAAAAAATAATTTGAACACAATGTATAACAACTACATAAATTGTGCTGATCTATTAAATTGAATGTTGTACCAGGATTATTATCGGTAACAAACTAAACCATAAAAAAGATTTTGAGGGGAAAAAAAAACCTAAATAAAATTTGTAAAAAACTTTTAATTTCAGCTAATTGCTAAATGTATTTTATTTCAGCTAGGCAACATGACTTATTTTCATGTTTAAGTACTAAACTAAGAAAACTAAAATCTAAAACTTAAAAACTACATATATAAAATAAATAAACAAACACACTAAAACCCATAAAAATGACAAAAAAACAAAAAAAAAATTAAAATGAAAACAAAAATATAAAAACATTAATTAATAAATGTAAATATGTATAAAAAACAATTTTATTTCCTAAAAAATTGTTTTATTTCAGTTGCCAAGGCAACATTTCTCATTTTCAAGGTGAATTACTAACCTAACTAAACCTAAATAAACTAAAAACTAAAACATAATACAAAGTGTAAAAGTATGAAGATATATTTAAATAAAATCTAATGCTAAATATTGACAAAAACTATATATGTATATCAGTGATACTAAAATAACACTGAGTTGTACACCAAGGCAGTTTTATTATTTACTTATTAACTACATTTTACTTAACAACTACTTATTTATTTATTAACCACATTTCTCTATCAAGATTTTATTATTATTATTATTATTTAGCACTTTGGTTTATTAGTAAACAGTTATTTGAGTCCTTGTGCATTAATAGAGGTTTTATATATATATAAACAACACTATATAGACATATTTACAAAACTAAACTACACTACACTACTAATTGTAAACTACAAATACAATTTTATTTCAGCTAGTTGCCAAGTTAACATTTCTCATTTTCATTTAGTTTAACTTGATGTACTAAAATAACTAAAAATAAAATTAATATAAATTATAAAGCAATAAAAACAAGCTAAACTAAAATAAAAAAGAACTCAAATTAAAATAAACAAAAAAAACTAGAATGGTATCTAAATGACACTAAAAATAGCACTGATAGTGAGCATCACTTGGAAAAACAAATCCACTGTGACAACACTGTTATTCATACTGACTTAATTTATAATTTCCCTGTACATTAGCTTCAGAAAATCTGAGGAGTAACGTCTTGTAGAAGTGGATGTTGGCCTTGTGTCTCGTGGCTCTCGAACCCCCCCCCATCGAATGTTTCCTAATACGCGTTCAGCCAACTTTAGCTCAGCGCGGAAATCAGGACAAATAGGCTGTTCATGGCATCCAGTGGCAGAATGTTGATTTTGGGGTGTGTGTTAGCAGAGCTGTTTGACTGGGCTAGTTTCTGTGTAGTCTGTATTACTGGGTGTGTCCGCTGGAAAACTGCTGACTACCGGAACATCTGGAAAAATCAGCAGAAGTTCTGTGTAGTTCTACTTCCATGTAACAGTCTCAGAACAACCACATCATTGCCAGTGGAACTGTACTGAACAAGAGTGACCCTAATTCACACTCTAAGATGACAGAATTATGTTCTGAAAATTCTTACCAAAAAAAACAAAAAAAAAATTAATTAAAAATAGTAGTAGTAATAATAATAAAAATAAAACAATTCAAATGTTGAAGCTGTGACTGACCTAGCAGTTTGCAACAATTCCTTATCCCATACTTTTTTGAGCACATAACTTAAATATTCCCACAACTAAACAATTAGAAAATCTCTACAGCCAGATGAGGGTGACACTATCTCTATGGACAGACGTCATGCCTTTACTGATAGTCGTGAGAAAGCTCCTCTTCGTGGTTCACCTTGAGAAAACAGTTTTTCTAAAAATGATTTCATACATTTATTTTAAAAATGCATATATTAAATAAATTATTAGGACGTTAAATTGGTGAAATGTTAAAATGAGGGTATTTATAATGTAATAAATGATTTCTATCTCAAATAAATGCTGTTCATTTGAACTTCACCAAAGAATCATGAAAAAATATATACATTTCCACAAAAATATGAAGCAGTGGAAATGTTTTTGATATTGATGATAATCAGAAATATTTCTTGAGCAGCAAATCAGTATATTAGAATGATTTCTGAAGAATCATGTGACACTGAAGATTGGAGTAATGATGCTGAAAATTCAGCTTTGCCATTACAGGAATAAATTAAGAACAATTCAAAATATCCCTGTCTGTACTGTATTTGTAATCAAATAAATGCAGCCTTGATCACAAAGAAGATTTTTAAAAACATAAAAAACTTTAAAACATTAAAAATAAAAATTAAAACTTTTGAATAGTAGTGTAGGTTGTTATTTATTACAAAAAAAGAGAAAAAAAAACATACAGTATATGAATATGAATATATGAAAAATGCCACAAGCGGACTTCCGAATGGTGACGCGAATGAATCATGAATTTTAAACTGTAATAATATTTCACAATATTACTGTTTTTACTGTTTAAAAAAATTGGCGTAGAAACAGTTTTCACTCAAAAGTTCTCCTGCACTGTTAATTATTTTTTTTAAAACAGCATGTAAAACTTGAAATTTTGAAGTAGAAAGAGAAAAGAAAGTATTTTCACGTAAAACATACTCCAATAATCTTTATTTCTGACTAGTAAATCATAATAATAATCACTGCAACTACATTTTTACACTTTCTTTAAAAAAACAAAAATGTGAGTGCTTGCCTGTGCAAATCCCAAATATATCTTGAGTGATTGGCAGGGCATTGCTGTGTCGTAGCTAAGCTGATCTGAATGGTTATGGGATTGTTTTTAACCAGTGATCACTCAGGAATGAGCACCTCTCCTCAACAAGCCACACAATTAGAGCAATCACAAACAGAAATGTTTCCTTGGTTCTTTTGCTATCTTAAAGTGTAAGAAGTCAAAATGTGCTGGTGCAGACATGGGACAGGCAACAACAGACACGAGACAGAGCAGTAAAGCAACAATAAACGCATAGAACAGTGTTTCATTCTCTCTGACCGAAAGCCACTTCCTATATGACCATTGTGCCCTGGAGCCGCGACATTTAACCCAGATTACTGCCACGTGTCTGTTCTATTGAGGACTTTCTGCTACACGTTTCCGTAAGGATGGCCTTCTGCCAATCACTGGCCAATAAAAGCCAGCAAATTGGATCTTTAAGTGACATTAGATGCCATGTGTGATGATTTACTTCAGCAATTCTTCCAAAATTTGCTCTTTACACATTCCTGCCACTAACATACTGTAACAGATATTTACGAAACGGTAAGATTGTCTGAACCCAAGAGCCTACAAAGATTTCTGACAGCTTCTTAAAGGGGTCATACGATGCCATTTCAAGTTTTCCTTTCTCTTTGGAGTGTTACAAGCTGTTCGTGAATAGATAAGATCCCTGAAGTTGCAAAGACTAAAGTCTCAAACCCAAAGAGATATTCTTTATAAAAGTTAAGACTCGTCCACGCCCTCCTAAAACGCCTCGTTTAAACACACCCCCACATGTCTACGTCACTGTGTGGGAAGATTTGCATAACACCGCCCAAATATATATGCAAAGAAAGAAGGCGTAACTTTGATTCTCGCTAGTATTGTTGTTGCCGCCGCCGCCATGTCGTGGAGACGCTGTGTGTTTCGTTGTGAAAGCGAAACTACTTTGTTTGGTCTTCCAAAAGAGGACACGACTAGAAATCAGTGGTTAAGTTGTATTTACAATACTGTTCCAGAACAGTTCAACCCAAATATTCAGATGTGTGCAACGCATTTTACAGAGGACAAGGACTGTTTCCTGAGAGAGTAGCCGCCGGTGTACCGGTGAATTCAGTTCCCCTGTTTCCCCTTCGGCGCACATGCTGACAAATAATGCTGACTCACAGCCCAATCCAGACCTGGATGCAAGGTAAAAAGACAGTATAAGTCATTATAATCAGTAATTATGTCCCCACTGGATGCAACAAATGCCTCGTTTATAATGGGTTTTATTGGTTTGGTCTCATGGCACCGGGACACGGCATCACAGTATGGTAAGGGGCGTAACATTTCCGTCACACTTTTGAGGTATTCGGCCAATCACAATGCACTAGATAGCTGGCCAATCGGAGCACACCTCGCTTTTCAGACCGATGAACTTTGTAAAAATCGATGCGTTTCAGAAAGGCGGGCCATAGAGGAGAAACAATAATGTACAGTATGTGGAAAATAATGTGTTTTTTAACCTTAAACCGCATAAACACATTTCATTACACCAAATACACAAAATAATGTTATTTTTTTAGCAACGTCATATGACCCCTTTAAACTCCTTGTGCTCTGCCCCCAGCAATTTCAGCAGGCGAGGAAGAAAGTATACCGCCGACCTCAGGGAGCTGAGCTGCGAAATTTCTCGCGGCTCGGTTTTCTAAAATGAATCAGACCTTGTAGTTAACATACAGTACCGGCGTTCTAAGAGCAAACCTTCGCACCGTGCCTCTGAGAAACACAGAAAAAACGCTTAACGCAACGGAATGTGTTTTTTCTGTGCGGTACGAAAGCAGCAGAAAGGTGTCTTTGTGCGCGCTGATTGTAAACAGCAGCGGCTCTCATGCGTGCGTCCCAAAAACAGCACATGTGAAGTTCAGGCATAGAGGAACGTCAAATGTTTTTCTGTCTTCCCGCTTTTTTTAACTCCAGTTGGATCTGCTTTGAAATTGTCAGATGTGTTGTGCTGTTTAGCTATACTTACTGAGAGCGGCCTTAAAAAGAACAGCTTACGCAAAAATGAAACTTCTCTCATTTATACTCAGCCTTGTGTCAGTCCAACCGTTTGTATGGAACACAAAAGGGGAAATGTAGAAGAATTTTGAGAAGATGGTCTTATAATTTCATAAATATTTCAGTTATGTTAGTGGCAGAAATGTGTAAAAAACAAATTCAGTAAGAACCATTTAAGTAAATCATCATATGGCACCTAATTTCACTTAAAGTCTAGTCCACTTTGCAGCATTTTTTTGGCAAGAATCACTGCAGAAGACAAACCCTTTGGGAAGTTATACAATTATTTTCATAAAAGTTCATTGCATTTTTTTGGCTGATCTATCCATTTAAATCTTTGGGTCATCTGAAATACAAATAGAGAATTATATAGACAGGCCAATCTGAAAAGTATAGACAATGGATACTCAACAAATCCAACAAGATTACCTCATTGCCAATGTATGTAAATGAGAAATAATAGGAAACAACTAGATTTGTATACATATTCGGAGTTGTTTGCTCTTGCAAAAGTTGCCTCCTCAATACCAAACTATTCCATGCCAAACTATTTTCAATTCAAACTATTCTGCTGTGCGATTAATAGGTTGTTTTGGATGGTTGTAACTAATGAATCCTGTGTTTGTATTTTCTGTCAAGCTCAGCTATTACAAATCATAATCTAAACGGCCTATAACAGCCAATACATATAACATTCCTCTATACAACTTCCAATAATTTCTTTGGATACGACATACAGATTGCTTCTCTGCCTTTTGGCTAAGATCAAGTGTAGTATCTGTTCTTATTAGTTTAATATCTGATACGTCCCCTACTTGGGGACTGCATATTAAATGGATTTTTGGATCACGGAGCTGGAGCCGGGGCTTGCTCCATCCACTCCACGCATCGGCCTGGTATTGCAGTGTCTCCAGAAACGGTGTGCTTCCCCTTTTTGGGGATTGGCCTAATGGTTAGAGAGTCGGACTCGTAACCCAAAGGTTGCGGGTTCGAGTCTCGTACCGGCAGGGATTGTAGGTGGGGGGAGTGAATGTACAGCGCTCTCTCCCACCTTCAATACCACGACTGAGGTGCCCTTGAGCAAGGCACCGACCCCCCAACTGCTCCCCGGGCGCCACAGCAAAAATGGCTGCCCACTGCTCTGGGTGTGTGTTCACGGTGTGCTTGTGTTCACTGCTGTGTGTGTGCACTTTGGATGGGATAAATGCAGAGCACTAATTCCGAGTATGGGTCACCATACTTGGCCACATGTCACGTCACTTTCATACAGTGGAATGATGTATAATGTAATTGGTTGTATGCCAGAGTCAATAAACCCCACAGAGAAGTGGTCAGTTCATCACCCTGTGGATTGAACTTTTACAGGCTCAGCGTTTGGATTCTCTCGTGTTTATGGCCCTCTACTTATGCCAACTTTTGGCCGTGGACACAGAAGAAATGTTTTAAAATTAACACGACACACCTTGACCCAAAACAACAACTTCCCTATATTTTGGTCTTTTGGACACAGAAGTGATGCAAGTACTGAAATATCTATGGAATGTCATATTTTCATATTTTGTCTTGTGGTCAGAGAATTAGCTGTTTTGATGACATAAGACCAGTGTGTTGGATCTAGTCTCGCACAGCTAGATTTTTGGCATGAAATGTAGTCCACATAGTGTATTCTGGCCAAAAAACCACCCACTTCCACTTTACAGTTTCATCATCCTAAATATACAACTTTACTTTATGCATTCATATACATTTTCATAAATATTTGAATAAAATAACTATTGTATGTTTTACAGTTGTTTTGCATGCCATTCAAGAGCAGAAAAGTCTGAAAACACCTTGAGAAAACACAACGGAAATATGTGGAAGATGCACGTAGATTTAATAAAAATATGTTTTTTCTGTCCAAAAGAAATAAATACGGATTATTTCAAACACAGGTGTAAAGCTGAGACTATGTTGCAACAATTAAACAGATCTGTGATCACTGTTACACTGGGTATCCTGCTACATTATGAATTATGAATGACAAATCTGTTCTTCATACAATCTTATTGTATGTTCAGAGTGGAATTATTCTGCATTAATCCTTGAGCAATGATTATGTTTAGTTTTGTAGTTACCTCTTAAACATTTACTGAAAGAACGCTTTGTCATGTGGAAACCAGCTGGGTGAACATTTCCTTCTAAAGCTAAAAATATCTTCAGGTGGAAAATTGAATGTCCTAATGCTGCCAGAACTCTCCAAGAAACTGTGTTGAATGAAATGACCAAAAATAGAGGTGCAACCTTATCTTTATGCAATGAAGGTATTCAAGAGTGCTTTCTCTGAGTGAAGCAATGGCATATTACAAATAATGTTTTGAGATTTTTACCAAATTAGGCTGGAATTAAAACTGCATGCTTTCCAAATTCTATCCTCAAAAAGTACAACATTATGTCAACCATCATTTTTCATTTTGACCATATCTGGTAACCTGCAGAGAGGATATTTATGTGATTTCAGATGATTAAAACCTTTCATGAGCAAAATGTCCTTAGAGAGTGTGTTTGTGAAGGATATTAACAATGACAGAAAACAGAAGTAAAACAAATGTTATATTTAAAGTCGTAGTTTACAAAGCAATGAAAATTCTGTCATCATTTACTCACCCTCATGTCCATGCAAACCTGTATTCATTATGCATTTCTGTCTTCTGTGGAGCATAAAAAATATATTTTAATAAGAAGCATCAAAAGCATGTTATGATTTCTGTCCTACTGGACAAGAAACATGTAATAATCTTATATATATTTATATATATATATATATATATATATATTCTTAGTTAAATTCAGGTAAACGTTTTGCCATTGAGAAAAACGTACCAATTAACCTGAATTCATCATATGTGAAAAACAACTTATCGCGCCACTGCTTTTGTTACATGTTACTGTAACTTTGTAACATTCTTGATGACGCACAGCGTCTTTCTCAGCACCTCTCTGTCAGTGTGCGCGCGCGTGCGTTCTGTTTTCCCGCGGGGTCTGCCTCGTTCTGTGACGTGTATGAAAATCTGCGAGCATTTCTGTTGCTGGAGCCCACCAGAG
>NW_015536501.1:1487385-1520844 GCF_001515605.1 Sinocyclocheilus anshuiensis | reverse complement strand
CGCAGAGCTCTGCTTCACAAGGTAAGAGCCTGTCATTACACATCCCCTCTTCATTTAGACCGACTGTTCAGTCAATTTACGCGTTTATTAGTGATCATAACACAATATAGGCTGTTTAAAAAAGACGCGTCAGTTTTGCGATACGAATAAAACACCTGTAGAACAACCGATGTTATTAGTGATCGACCGTTTGCGTATTCTTCACATTCATAAACATATTAAACTGTTGCATGAATTTAGCATACGTGAATTTGGAAATACACTATACCTTTTATGTAAAAAGTTCGTAAATATGTTGGAAATATCGATGATGTGACGCTCAGAAAGCATTAAAATGAATTTTATACAAAGTGACTTCTTTCGATATGTTATGATGGCTTATATTTAAAAAAGTTTAGGTGTAGTACTTTGAAATAAACTTTTATTATGATTTCTTTAAAAAACAGTAAAGAAATGTTGTTTTAAATATTAAAATATGAATACTTAAAAACACACCGTAAGCCATGTTGCTGTCATATGACGAGAAATCATAATCAAGTATGGGAAAGGAAATATTTAGTGTTCTTCAGATGATTGTTAAACCAATTATTTTTGAAGTAAACCAAATGCGTTTACAACGGTATAAAATGTTTAAAATGTTTTAAAAGCAGGCCATGTAAACTTGTTTTTCAGTATTATTTACAGATTAATAATATCGTTTCTCAGTATTATGATTTGGCAATCTTTTGAGGTTTAATAAGAACTGTAATTGCATTCATGTTGGCCACATCTTGGTCTCAATCTCTCCCTCAATTTGTTTTATCTTTATGGCTGTTTAGTGGTTTACCAGCAGTTGAGTCATTCATGAATACTCCCATTAACATTAACACAAACAACTTCCCCTTGTTATTTCTCAATGAATTATGAGACAGCCTGGCTCCAAAGAGACCAACAAGTGTAGCCCACATTCTGCAGAGTGAAAAGCCTGCTTGTTGAGTCCATGCAATGACAGAATGTTCTTACAGGGCAAAATAGGCACATACAGAGGGTCCACTTCAATACAGGCAAAAGTGATGAGAAGGAACAGCTGGTTAAACAAATATTGGGGCCAAGACTGTGTAAAGGTATAAATTAATAATGCATGGCTTTATTTGACACATGAATGAAGCACTCAGTATTGCATGGAGGGCTGAGTTTGCCACCTATCGGTTTGGAGCTTCAGTGAACCACTATAGTGAACCTTGCCCAACTTTTTTTACCCAAGTTGAAAATAGACAGACCTGGAGCTGAAACAATGCAATCTCATAGAATCATGTCATTTATGACATGCTAAAAGTTTACAAATGTATGTACAACTGCAACTACATAGTTTCTTTTCCACCTGCCTGGTCTTTAAGTTGGTAGCACCATTGTTTCAGCAGACACGGTTTCTTTATGTAAAGCTGGTTAACATAATGCATGTTGCCTTGTTTGCTATTTAGCGGTGGTTAATCAGATCTGTCTGGCAGCTGTTTGGCTGCTGATCTCCAGGTCACATCGCCAGCTTTCTCAAAGATGTGTCTGGTGGTCTGTGATGACCATGGTTGAACTCTGACTTTTTCCTCACATGGTTGGCAGAACACATTAAACCAGCCGATTTTCCAAGTGACCTTTCATCCTTATTCTCCACAGTGCTATGATATAGAGGAGGGTGTCCTGGGTCAATGCAATTCATTTCACCCCGGTCTCCTCTAGGTTAATGTGTTGCATCATTCAGAGAGTGTTTTATCTCATTAAACGTTGTTCATTTCATGCTTAGACCGGTGATGTTAATTGGATTTGAGTAAAACTATCGCTGTGTTTTGTCCAGAGATTAATTCTGCAGATGCGGTAGAGAGACGTTTGTAGTTTATGCATTATGCACTGAGGACTCTTTGTGTGTGTTAAGGTGGTGCGAGGGTGACGTCAAAACCCACAAAACTCTAATGAGATGCCGGGTGGGTGGACCGTCACAAACCCGCCCCATGTACCTCTAGAAGAAATATTCTCTCAAACTAAGAGTTTATTTGTACTACAAAATATTTAGCTTTCAAATAAAATGGATATAGCAAGAGTAACCCAGTCTTTGCCCTCTAAGTATCCAGCTGTCAGGAATTCTACCTGCTGCCTGATCAAAAAGTCCATCTGCTGTCCATCAGCCTTGCCTTACGAGTCCACCTTTTGATATGAGCACTGCTGTTAACACACCCAGGTAGTGCTGCCAAGTTAAAGATTCTTTATGCACCAAGCACAGAGCTCTTCCTCATGCTGGAGTCTATGAATAGGAGACACATTGTCTTGAACGAACATGGAACATACTTACAGAACAGTAAGGAACATGTGCAAGCTGAATGAAAAGGTTATATTTACACAACTGGCGTTTCCTCCCACCATTAAATTAATGGTGCGTGAATGAAACGAATGCAACTTTAAAGATGCAGCAAGTTTTTCCACTTAAAATATTGCATTTAATACCTGCCAAAAATATAGCTGCAGGCAGCAAATATTCAAGTAAATCCAAGTGGCCACAGTACAGCAAACACAAATTTTAGGATAATGATTATGTTTTGCATCCCTGGCATCAATTCCATTGTTGCATAGGGGCAAGCAAACAGTTTGATAAATAAAAATATAGGTCACAACAAATGTCTGACCAGTGGGAAACACAAATTGTTGAAGACATCGATGAATGCTGTAGAACAGGCTTAAAAAAAAACTATATTAACAAATGTAGCAGAAATTGATAAAGTAATAAATGCGCACCGTCGTTGTTTGACCCCCAATGATGTCCACTCACATGAGATGAGGATTGCAGTCATAGTGCCCTAGACGAGATGTTTAATTGGCTGCCATGTTGAGAGCACATGACCAGCTAAATACACCTGTAAATAGGATATTTCTAAAACGGCATTAGTAACCCAAAAAAAGTTTGCGTGAAACTACATCATCACCAGTTGGTGTCAGTATAACGTCCAAGACCACTACTGTATCAAACAGCAAAAAAAGGGATCTTTAAAAATCACTTTACAATTAGTATGTATGTTCATCTGACAATGTACAGGAGTGAACATATGTTGAACTGGATAACCTCTTACAGTGTGTACAAATTATTCCGTTTTCTTTTTTAGAAAAAAGTATTTCTCAGTCATTTGCCACACATCACAAAATAGTAGGAAATCAGAAAGACTCTTTGTATTATTCAGAACAGAGCATCTCCTTATTGTTCATTATGAATGGCTGAACTGTTTTCTGACCTTTGCATGGTTTTTCTCAAATAGAGTGAAACATTAGAATATGTTTTAATAGAGATTGAGAAATCCTATTTAACCCCGCTCTATAACCCAGAAAACAATACATAAAATCTCACTTACCATCATGGCATAAAGGTTTGGAACAACATAAAGGAGAATAAATAATGAATGATTTTTTTTCAAGTCTGTTATTTGTTTGATTCACAGAATGCAAAAAATGCTACAAACCATGTCCATGTGTACTAATACATTTTAAGACAAATATGCTGCATATGGCACCTGTAACAAATGGATTTGACTTATGAGTCCATGAAATTAACTCACTTTATTGAGTGCTTGCAGAGAGTGGGGGTCGAACACACGCCTGACCCCTAGAGAAAACACATGGAAAGATTTTAGATGTTGTGACATGGATCTTTTTTGTTTTTGGGAGTGGTTCTTTGGAATGCCGAAGACTGTGTAATGGCCCATCCAATTACCCCGTCAATGGGGCCAGTCTTAGGCATGTTATTGCCTAAATCTCCACAAGGGTCACTGGGTCTTTCGGCGCGGTTTAGAAATACTTATAGTTAATCAGCCTGGAAAATTAAAAGTGAAGCAGAAAATTAAATCAGTGTTGCCTGAAACAAATCAATCCAGTGTATATGGTACCATCAAATCTATAAGTATTTCATTACATTTGAATTTGAAATTAAATTTATGTTTTAGGCAAGACTTAAAGAATTTCAAGGTCTGAATAATTGTGATATATGAATATTTTAAAATTACTGCCAGAATTTTCAGTATATATTTAAAAATCTAAGACAGTATCTTTCTATAACTACATGTATCTTATACCAGCAGACTGTAGGACATGGTGGTGATTTCAATAAATGTTTAATCCACAAACGTTTACAATGCTAATACTGGAATTATGTTGTAAAGTTCAAACGGGTTCCTCAATTTAAATTTTGCGTAAAACTGTCCTCAATAACTTAAACAGGACTTTTTTTGAGCAGAACCTGTCTGAGTGACAGAAATCGGAAACAAGGCCATGTCCACACGTACACGGGTATTTTTTATAAATGGAGTTTTTCCTTCTTCCGTTTTAAAAAAAAATTTTGTCCACATGAAAACGCAAATGCATGCTATGAACCACTGTCAAGGGCATGCCAAACCAACAGGTGGCATAGCCATGGTAAAGCCATGTTGGCCAATCAGAAGCCTGAAAAAGTTTCCAGTAGGCAGAGATAACAGCGCAGGCTCCGACGTCACAAGTCAAAAACTCCAGTTTCGCTGTCTACACAATAACACTGCAACCGGAGTTTTTGAAAATCTTCACCTTGGCAGGCGTTTTCAAAAATGTTTGGTTTCAGTGACCTAGTGCTGCATTTGCGTGTGGACGAATGGCCAAACTGCATATAAAAAGCTGCGGTTTTAAAAATAACCGCGTTCGTGTCGACAGGGCCCAAGTCTGATCTCTATGATCTATAAATGGGAGATTTTAGGATCCCATTCATACACTGTCATCGGTCTAATGTCTAGTGAAGAGAGATGCCGTGGCCTTCAAAGACAGCGAATCGTTTGAAGGGTGGAAACAGTCCTCATACTGATGTTATGGAGATTAAGGGTTACTGTGTGCTTTGTAGAATCAAACGTAAGCTTTAAACATGAGTCATTGAAATCACAGGTTTACACTGCATCCATTTGTGTTGAACTGTTTTTGCATTCACCTGGAAATCACCACTGCCATCTGCACAGGTCTGCTGGACTCAGCAGGTTTACCGCCTTAAGCCGTTCAATTATGTCTGCATTTCCTGACAAGAATAATTAACCCATTTAACAAACACATTGCAGACAAATCCTCATTTAACACGCGCACACATTCATCTCAAGTTTAAATTAGAGCTTACTCTCTGATACTGCTATCAGGTGTTATCAGAATCTCTAAAGGACATCTCTGTTCTGTAAGTACTGTATAAGTTAGATTAAAATGGCCAAATATTGACAGATTAATCAGTCTGGCTCATACAGTATATATTGGTCTATCAATTGTAAAAATGCATTTCTTTTTATTATGACCAACTGCCATTATACTTAAAGTTTTCTGAAAGAAATCATTTGTTGAAATCAAGTTGACTAGCTTAATGCATGATCACTGGAAGCTATATATTTGTTTGGCACTTAGTGAATGAACAAGAGAGAAACACAACCGCTATCACATCTGGAGATCTACAGCCAAACAAGGAAAGGAATAGCCCTCATAGTAATGCAAAGTAATCGGCAATGACTACTCAAATCAACCACTTAATGGATTATATTTTGGCACATTAGGGAATGGGGTTTAACGGGAAATGAGGTTCTGGCCAAATCGGATCCATAATCTCTTTGAGCTTCACAGCTGCTCAGGAACCAGTAGGAGTGAGTTGTTGGGAAGTGACATCATAAAATGACCCCCCCCCCCAGGCTGTGTTGACTCCATTTCCAATGAACATTGTGTAGTCAAACTGTGTATAATGTCAAATTGTGTGTATAGTCTCCTGACCTACACTGTCTAGCAATATCTTTTCTTCTTCTAACAAAAGTTCCAAAGGAAGACTGTAAATATTTAGTTTTATGCAAAAACACAAATGCTTTCCTATCTTTGAAATTGGTCATTTATGAGCCAACCCCAATTCATTAAAAAGTACTATTTACATCAGGGAAGTTAATTTCAGATCCACTGCTATCAAAACATCACTTTAAAATGACACTAATAGACACTTGCTAAAAAGCCCAGTTAACTAAACACTTTACATCATAAAGTAAAATGTAACAAATGAAAGGTTTGGGTCTTGCAAAAGGGATTTCCATATGAGGACTGGAAAGTCTGCAGAACTGCTGGGACAATCTGTGCTTGAGTTAAACAAGCATGTTTAATCAGGACCTGTCCCAGACTACAGATTGTTGACAAGTCATTTATTTTCTGCGCAAATTACGCCATGCTTATCCACTCATATTCCACTGTACAATAAGTCTGCAAGAGACCTGGTCAGGCAACTATTATACTGCTTAAAGACCACTGTTAGGCATTGGCAGCTTCATTTGTTGTTTATTGCAAAGAATGGGATTTAATGTCAAGGCGGTAGGGCTGTCAAAATTTTTTTCGAATTTTGAATATTCGTCGAATAAAAAAAAAAAAAAAATCCACATTCGAATGCAAAAACATTGCATTCGAATTTTAGGTCTGCGTCAGCCGTTAGACAGCCTTATCAGTGGTGCACGAAATGCGACGACGATGTAAGTGTCATTGCTTTTGTTAGCCTATCCAGTTGAACCCACTAGATGCGTCGCTGCTACGTTGTTCATTCAATATATTGTGGAAAACGTGAGCATCAGTGTGGAGAAGATGTTGTTTATGGCGAAACTGAAACCAAGCCGTTCACACAGAACACATATTTATCACATTTTCTAGAGGGACATCTATCAGCGTTGCACTCGTGTCTCACAGAAGAGAGCCGCATGTTTAGAAAGCTATGCAAAATTAATGTAAGTTCAACTTTTAAAAAACATGTCTCAAGACTTTATGGCAGTTTTTCCCCATCCCACTGTATCTCATGTTTTTAAATGAAGAAAGTAGCCTACTCTTTGTGATTGGTTTTCGTTCCTTTGTATTAAACTATACATACATGCATGGTGCTGTTTTTTTTTCTAATTGTTTAAGCAACTTTATTAAATATATATGGCTTATAAACATTATGCATTTTTTTTTCAAAGATAGTCGTGTTATTTTATTATGCTTTGAAGAAACGTGCATAATATTTTGCGCGATGCGCCCTATTCTGGCCTCAGGAGAGAAGCCAAAAGCTGTTTTACCCCTAACTGAAATTACGCCTTTTAAATTCAAATATAATTTGAATTTTGATAATATTTAAGTAGAAAATTCGAATTTAGTTTTTCAGTCATTTTGACAGCCCTACAAGGCGGTAACAGCAACCTAGCTTAAATGTCCAAAAACAAGAGGAGTACAAGGTTAAGAAGCATCAGAGTATTGAGTCACTGTTTTCACTGAACTGTCTTAAAGCAAATTCAACCATCAAATCTGTAACCGTTTCCTGGCAGCAAGTGATTTCAACAACAAGGGAGTTTTCTCCCAATTGTAGAATTGGTGCCTCATCCCAGAAGATAAGTTCTCTAGTTGTGCAAGACTAAGATTCTTGTGATGCTTATGTGAATTAGCTGGTGGTCTGGCACGGTTTCTAAACCATTGCTGTTTTCTGATCAACTGCAGTCTATGCGTTTAAGACGTTTACCCACATTTGAAAACTAAAGGCATGGACTGTTTTCCCTGTGCTTGACCTCACTGTACACAATGGAGTGTCACAAAGGAATGTGATTCGTAACAGTGTTCTCTGTCAACAGCACAGTTAGTGTGTTTGGTTAACCGTCAGCCTGCAAAACAGAGCATGTTTGACAGTCGTTACACTAAAAAGGCCTTAGGGTCATTTGGGCGGGAACAAATTCTTTCAGCTGTAACAATTGTGCTATAAAGTGGCCTCATAGGGCAATTTAGCATAGCAGACCCTCCAATTCCTGGAGATCCTTTGGATTGTATTTCGTCTTTTTTCGCAACAGAGGACTTGGTATCCTTCTCCTGCAGGATATGATTTTACCTTGTCACAGCTGAGCAAGCTCACTGTACTGTGGTAACTTATCTGTCACAGGTGGGGGCACTGCATTTGCGAGTCCTCACTGTTATCAGCGGTGGCTTCCTGGTATGCGTAATGACTGTTTGCAGGCTGTGGGGGTTGGCTACTCTGCAGAGCAGTTCTGCTGACTGCAGTAGAGAGGAACTACCTCAGTGCGTCAGCACTCTGAAATGAATGAAGAAAAAAACGATTCAATCAGAGTGACTGCAGAGAGAGAGGGAGAGAAGACTATACACACTTTCTAATCCTGATCTTTTGTGTAGCTGTCCTTACATGCGCTAGTGGCCGGGAGCACACGCTCCGTAAGATGGTAAGTCTTTTCTGAGCTCTGAGTCTGTAGGGAGACTGTCTGTGCTTTAGAAGTGTGCCAGCAAAGTTTTGTGCTAGTTTGTGCCATCTTGACTGCACTTTTCTCACACTTCAGTGTCTCTTAAGGTGAAGGGTACAGGAAGCAGTCCTGCAGCACTGGTGTTAATTGGGATTTATGCATGCATGAAAAGTTTACCGGTCCTAGTCATTTATGTACCTTGCCCTATTTGTGTGTCTTTCTGGGAGATGTGGTGAAAAGGACAGCGTGCGCTGGTGTCTGCGTGACAGTACTGCACAGGGGAGTTACTGCAGATGGAAACATGCAGGGGATCTGGTGCAGGTCACACAAAACTGAGCTCTCTCTCAAACTCCACAGAAAATGACTCCAGATTGTTTTAGTAAAGCCTAATAATACAACTCTAAAGAATGTCTCCTTCCTGGATTGGATATACAGTAGATAAATGGTTTTGTAAAATGCATATTGTCTGACTGTCCCTTTATTTTTGTGTTATGTAGTGAAGTACCCCCCAACACCCCGGTGCTATAAATCAAGATGACCTTCCTTCTTTTCTTCCTCTTGGTCCTCTCCGAGAGCAGAGCTGACAGCTTTGACGAGGCATACAGTGACCTGGAACACTACAGGACTATATACATCTCAGGTAAGAGATAGGAAAAGGTGTGTTTGTGATTGTGTGTGAGAGGAAATAGTAGAAAGAGTGGAGAAGAGAGGGAGAAAGTGAGACAGAAAGTAAGAGAGAGACAAGAGAGGGGGTTGTACTGCCCATCCCCTAAAATGGTGTTTCCCCCTCCAGCATTTCTTAACGGGGACACTTACCATAATTATCTCATCGGGTGTCGACTTAGGTGATTCGAAACCCTCTGGCTCCTGTCACAGGACGCAAAGTGGCTGGAATCACTTACTACAAGTGTTAAATATTTGATAAGCTATTGGGGTTCAGTATTTATTCATGCTGATATCCGATTATAGTAGTATATCAGCCTCCCCAACCTCATCTGCAAAATAAACAAGTTTTTAGTTTGTGTGAACAACAATATAGTAAGTATTAATTAGTATAAAAACAACACATTGTGCCCTGGCCAGGAATGATGCAATGACAAATGATAACAGCTATCTCTGCAATGCTAATCTGTTTTTACCCGATCAACCACATCTAATGCACAGTAAGACTTGGTAGCTTGGATTCAATCTCCTATTTATTTTTAGGGCCATGCTAAGTACCCCCCAGTGAAATCACATGCTTTCTTGCACATTATAAATTGAAACTTGTTGCATCGCACCTGGTTAGGACACTGTGCCAGTGCCTGTAATATATTTTTGCTTGAAGTTTTGACAAATAAGCATTCCTGTAGCATAAGTTGAGTTTACTGTAGTTTAGCTGCAGCGTGTCTTGGTTGACTGGATAGGTTTTCACCAGATCCACAGATCCAACAGGGCGTTGTTGAGAACTTGGCAATCCCAAGTCTTAACTCAGGTTATTTGACATTGACATTGAGAGTCTTCATTCTTTAACCTGGTAATGAAGAAGAGTATGGGAGAGTTTTATCTAGACATACAAATTCCTCTAACATTTAATTATAAATTAAAACACTGGTTTTACCTTGAATGGCATACTCCAATCAGTTCTCCATTGGGTCCCGAATACGTTATGAGAACCAGATGACTTTAAAGAATAGCAAAAACTTTAAGAACCTGCAGAGCAGGCCACAGTGTTTCCGTGACCTCCACAGTTGTTTCTCTATGATTACATTTACTGCATTATTTACTGTATATCGATGACAAACTGATAAAGCATCCATATGTAATGAATGGCATGAGTGAAAAACAAAACCAGCCATGTAAATATGGACCATATTAAAAGCCCTCTTCAACTCTTCTAGATTTACCTTTCTTCTCTCTGTGATTACTGATCCCACAACACATCTGGGAAATTTGCCAGCCTATTTTCTTCATATCCCATTTTGTAAAATGTTACCCACCAAAATGAGAAAAGCTTATCATAGCCTACAACCCTACTCTAAAGTATTTATAGTTATAATAGGTACAAAAGTGCAATAATGTAGTTTTTCAATGATGGATTTAAAGAAAAAACTGGCACACATTTCTCTAATTATTTGTGCACTAAAATGGTTGCAACACCTACTGAATGAAGTGCCTTCATTGGAAGAGCATACACAGTCACGCTTAGGTTTCTGTCATAAACATGTAGGGGAGTTTCCATTTTTCTGAAATCTAAAAAACACAATGATTTATGTGTTTGCATAACCACAAAAGCCTGTAGCAATAGACAAGGATAAATTCAAGCTATCATCTTTGTGAAACGCCTTAAGTTATTGAACACTAACCAATGCAACAGGCCTTGGGACAAAAAAATCAGAACAAAGGCTATTAACTTGGTCGCAATCTGCATTCTTATTTTGTTTATTTCTTTGACTGACAATCTGAATGTCTCTTTCTTTGACTTTCAGAAAATGGCCCCAGACTCTCAGTTGACACAGCACAACCCAAAGTAATCTCTCAACGTGGTGGCAATGCCACACTGCAATGCACGTTTAACCGGGATCCCTCATCTCCCCCAAATCCCAAACTGAGGATTAAATGGACTAAACTGACTTCAGATTATCTGAAGGAAATTGATGTGTTTGTAGCTATGGGTTTCCACAAAAAGAGCTATGGTCGATTCCACGGCCGTGTACACCTGCAGGATGCCGGCAAGAATGATGCTTCACTAGTTATCACTGACATCACTCTGGAGGATTATGGGAAATACAAGTGTGAAATCATTGATGGCTTGGAGGATGATATAGCAGTTGTCTCACTTGACCTGCAAGGTAAAGCATAGATTTATGTTGCTAACATACCTGGATTTTCCTGGTCTCTCTAGTGACATTTAGCCAAGCACTACCACAATGTCTCACAGGTTGTTTTAATTTTGTTCCTGAGGATTTAGATGCTGGTGTGGTAATGTCACTATACCATGCTTTAAAAATAGATTGACTAGCAAGATTTCTTGGGTCAAACAGTTTAATCCTTTTTTTTTTTAAGTTTTGCTGGTGAACAACATGACTAGGCACATCTACCATGTAGACCAGCACCCAACAATAATCTTTACAAAAAAAAAATCATGTCTTTGACAGTTGTCATTAGGTTATATTAATATTTTGTGTACATATCCTGCTTTCTTCAAACATAACTTAAGATAGGTACACAAGTTAGCACAAGTTTTTAAGAAACTCTACAAAATGGCCACACAGATGAAAAAACAGCGACAATGCCATTGTATGACTGGCTGTTTTCTTTCCAGAATAATACACAATACTATACACAGTTTATGCATCCTTGGCTGTTCCTCAAGGCAGTTAGCTATGAGATAGCATTGTGCTGACTCTCTTCACACTGTGTGCAATGTAAACGCTATTCAATAGTCTTATAATGCAGAGCAGAACAACTTATAAATCTAGACCATCAGCAAGATCCTGACATAAGAGCTATCATTGCCAAATAATGGGACATTTATTTGGTCCTTGCTCTCTGCATTCTTGGCATCATTTCAGTTGCATACAATAAATCTAAATTTTAATTTACTTTAGATGATGCATTGAAGAAAACATCGACTTATCAATCAAGAATTTGATTATCGCCAGATTACACAGATCTAATCAGGGAGCATTTTTAAAGATTCCTATATGCAAAAAAATCCGATTTCATACATTTTTTGCTCTTCGGGTTTCTACAGGCATTGTTTTCCCACATTCTCCTCGACTGGGTCGTTACAACCTGAACTTCGCTGATGCTGAGAAAGCTTGCCGAGACCAGGATGCCATTGTGGCATCTTTTGACCAGCTGTACGATGCATGGAGAGATGGGTTGGATTGGTGCAATGCAGGGTGGCTCAGTGACGGATCGGTGCAGTACCCCATCACCAAACCCAGAGAGCCATGTGGAGGCAAAAACACCATTCCTGGTGTGAGGAATTATGGGATGCGTGACAAGCAAAAGGAAAGATATGATGTCTTCTGTTTCACCTCTAACTACAAAGGTTTGTCCTCCCCACCGTTTGAAAGACATCTGAAATAGGCTAGCTTGTCCAAAAAAAAGTAAAGCAACTGATGTGATACATAATGTATGAAAGGAAAAAACAAATTGAGTTCAGCCATGCAAAGAATCTCTGATGAAAATTCTCTTCCTCTTTAATACCCTTACTGCATATTATTTGAGAATAAACACTTTTCCCCTTTCTCTTCTCTAGGACGTTTCTATTACTTGATACACCCTTTCAAACTTACGTATGACGAGGCAGTGCGGGCGTGTCAAAAGGATGGCGCTCAGATCGCTAAAGTCGGGCAGATGTACGCAGCGTGGAAGCTGCTGGGCTACGACCGCTGTGACGCAGGCTGGCTGGCGGATGGCAGTGTACGCTACCCAATCTCAAGACCACGCAGACGCTGCAGTCCCACGGAGGCCGCTGTCCGCTTCTCTGGATTCCCAGACAAGAAGCACAAACTCTATGGCGTCTACTGCTACAAGAGCGACAACTGAGCGTACCAACTGTATAACTCACGAACTAAGCATAATAATGTAAGGAGTTAGTTTGAGTGCATTAAAACTGTGACAAAGTCTCTAGATACTGTAATACAGAAGGATTTGAATATAAAATAATTTGATTGCCGTTTGTTTGAAGCAAAGATTCTGTAGAATTAGGCACCTCAGGCGCCCTCTTCCTTCAAAATCAGGACTTCGCTACGAGAAGGCAACAGGACAGGAATAGTATTCATTGGGTGCTGCAGAAATTATAGCTACTGGTTCCAGGTCTGAATGATCTTATACAGTACAGCAGTGCTGAAGGAAGAGATATTTGGTGAGATTGCAGAAGAAATTCGAACTGCTCTCTTCCATTTAGCATGCAGTAGCTTGAGGAATGTTCTAGAACAGTATGACGGCAAAGCTTAAATACTTTGAACTGATACCTTTGGGCACTTAGTTTATCATTCAAGAACATCATATCCCATATAAATAGCATGTGAAAAATATATTTTCTGTTAACAGGAAAACAAATTCAATGAAAGTGCTAAAAACCATACAGTACAGCCATGGCACAATGTACACAATTTTTTCTTTTGCCATCCTTACAGGGTGCTATATTGTATTATTTTCTAAAAGCATACCTTTTTAAATTTAGTTTTATGTGTGGACCAAACCATGTTGAGTCATAAGTCACATTGTTAAGAAACGAAACATTGTTCTGTGATTTTTTTTAACTATTGAAATATACAAGTAGAGTGTTTATAAATGTATGTTAATTCTCTTTTTCTTGAAACTGTGTTTATACAATGCCTCCCCTACGATACAATATAAGAAATTAAGAGCTCCACTGTATCGACCTCGTCACTGTCAAACGTTCTTTGTGTTCAGGACGATGAAGAAATCTGTGGTTCATACCATAGACATAATAACAAAACCATTGTGTTTCAAAAGTAAATCTTGGTTTGTTTTCTAGAACTTGTTTTTAGTATTTCTGATCAATTTATGAAACCACAGAAAACCTATCCTCAAACATAGCCCATAGCAAATGGTGCCAAATGTTAAAACAAATTTTAGTACAAATTAGTTTACTAGAAGTTGTGTGAAAAAAAAAAGCACACGGCCCAGTTTCTAGCACGTGATGAGTAGTTTTAGTCTATGCATGTTACAGTTTATGAATAGCAAGACTGAAGTGGTTAAAAAGACAACAGTTCTAATGATCACGTTGTGTTACTTAGTAAAAGAAAAACAGCACAATGAACTTAATTTTCTATTGAAAAAAAAGACCTTGCAGGAAAAGGTTTACTCAAAGATGACGCAAAAAATAATGGCACAACAAAAAAGTGCATAGTTAGCATGCTGCATTCAGTCGTTATTAGTCTATGAAGCAGTAGACCTTCAGAAGAACATGTCAAAGCCATGGCATTTGGAAATAAACCATTAAAACAGACTGCCAAGCTAAGACAAAAACAACTTGTTTTATTCTTATTATTATTACCATTAGGCTGAACACAGCCAATTTAGAACTCAAGGTCATGTGTTTCAGCCACTACACTAAATGACCAGCTTCACGGGGGAAAAAATGAAAAAATAAAGTTCTAAATATTTGTTGTTTCAAAATACTGTATTCACATTCATTATTCATGTTGTTTTGACTCTGGCAACTGTAGGTATGCCTTGTTTACAAATCTTCAAAATCAGTTTTAGAACTGAATGTTTAGACATGTCTTCATAGACGATGTTAACATTTTTCACTCTTGTTTCATGTACATAAAGTATAATTAAAGGGATAATTTGACTGTATCAATGTGGAAAACCCCCTTGACCCAAAAAATAAACAATCAGTCAAATACATATTTGGTTTGGTTGTTTTTAGAAAAGCACACTGAGAAATTATGTAAAAATGACAGAGGTCTAGTTTTTACAGTCTGTGGCATTTCTCACACTCTGCCAAAATAAAGAAATTGCAAGTAAAATAGAAATCAGGTGACTGGCTTAATAAAAAAAAATGTCCTCAAAATTAAAAGCCCAAGAGCATTATTGCAGGCAAAAGGTTGCATATCTCAAAAACTGTTAAAACTGTTTAATCATATCTTTCAAACCAGAAAAATCTGACAATGATGGCATCACAAACATTGTTTCTTTCTCTGCAACCCCGGAAAGCTTGTCTACCTTATTCAACTGTGTGTTTACTGTAAATAAACAGGCAATTGGACCTTTTAAAGGTGGTACTTCCATGAGTATAGCTACCATATTAAGCGTTATGATTTTTCTCATTCACTGTCTCTAAAAATCTAACAGTTTTCTCCAAGGATACTCCATGGTATTAGGGGCAGACATATTTCTAATTACCATTTTATTGGACAAAACTGTGTATACACACCTAACGTGCAATAATCAATCTAGAAGTCACTAATACTTTTGGTCCGTTTTCTCGGACGAAATGGAGCAACTAAAAAGTTTGGTCAGTTTTAGAAATACACAATCTGACTAGCACATACAGAAAGTTGGCCCACAGACATGGAATAATGCCACAAAACTACAATAACTAAAGATGGCTATGGCCACTGTGTATTCTAAGTTATTCAGGTCAGGTAAAAAGAAACAGTCGTAGTCTAAATGTTATTTTGCTTGCCAAATCGCTCAGAAAACTCACCAGAAGCTTGCCAGAGTTAAAAGATGTAATCTCAAAATGAACATTGACCTTTAAACATCCACGTCCTTACCTTGCAACGATTGCACGTTAGTCGATTAGAAAGTCGTCAAAACAGAGCAGGTGTCTTTTCATTACGGTCACATGTCAACTTCACGAAAAAAATCTCCGTAACCGTTACATCGCCCTCTTTTGGTCAACACCATGGTAGCGGCGGTTTCTGTCAGAATTAGCGCGGGATTTTTGTGAAATGCAATCAAACAAGAACACACACGGTTTAAACGTGTTCATAATATTCTAATAGCGCTTTATTATTCAAAATCTCACAGTTCATTCATCGTTATATGTATCTTCAGCAATAAATTAAACTTCTATGGCTTCATGTAACATTTGTAATAATGTTTGACAAAAATGCTAGTTCATTCAACCACACATACAGTATTCATATTTTCATATTTTATCATGACATTCATATATATATATATATATATATATATATAAAAAGTAAAAATGGTTATATTACAAACCCACATATTAAAAAACAAACACCGGAAATATATATTTTGATGCCATATGAGAATATGATTATGAGAGTGTACAATGGTTTGATGTTATCTGAGTAATCCTCACAACCAGTGAGGATGCTGCCGGGGAAGACGATGTTGAAGATTTGTTTTCCAGTCATGATTTGCAGTCCTTTCAGCATTGTTTGTCCTCCAGCCCCGTGACATCTCTTTTGAACCCCCCTCACCACAATGTGAAACAATATAATGCCTATTGTTCTTTTACTCTTGCGTACTGTAATTGTTCTGTTTATACTCTGCTCGTACCATAGTGCACTCTTATTGTGCCAGAGAGAACAGGAAATCCAGTTCTTCGTAAGCAAAAGTTATGGATGAATTAAACAAAATAACAGTCACCATTCACAGCTGTTTTTACTTGTTCATTATCTCTACTATATACATTTCAATAAGAAACCCCCCTCCCCATGTCAAAACATTAAGACATTATTACAATATGCAATGTTGACTGTTGCATAGTCAAAGTACACTCTCAGTGGGTGGGTGATGGTGTTTTTTTGCAGCCCCTCAGGGTAATTCACTTCTCGGCTCGAAAACATTCATCAGGCACATGGTTTGGCTTCACCCCTTTAGACTTTCTCTGTAGATGTGAAGCATCTGTAGCTCTGGATGGAGATCAGTGTCTGGAATCATCTGCTGTTTTTGACCAGACATGACGGTACTGCGTCGACTCGCTATAGCGTATCTTACTGTTGTTGTAATAGTTATTGTTTTGATATTTGTGTGCATACATCTTCTGGTAGGTAGATGCTGCAGAATAAAAGGAAAAAGAGATGTTAATTCAAAAGGATAGTTTACCCAAAAATGAAAATTCTGTCATTATTTCCTCATCCTCACTTCCAAAACCACATGACATTCTTTCTTAAAGGATTAGTTCACTTCCAGAATAAAAATTTCCAGATAATTTACTCACCCCCCATGTCATCCAAGATGTTCATGTCTTTCTTTCTTCAGTCACAAATAAATTAAAGTTTTTTGAGGAAAACATTCCAGGATTTTTCTCCATATAGTGGACTTCAATGGCGGCCAACGGGTTGAAGGTCCAAATGGCCGTTTTTCGGCTGGGATCGTGTAGAGCCCTTTGAAGCTGCACTGAAACTGCAATTTGGACCTTCAACCCGCTGACCGCCATTGAAATCCACTATATGGAGAAAAATTTCTTTCGACTGAAGAAAGAAAGACATGAACGTCTTGGAGGACATGGGTTTAGGTAAATTATCAGGAAATTTTTATTCTGGAAGTGAACTAATCCTTAAAGTGGAACTTAAAATAAAAATGTATTTCAATATGTCTTGACTTGAGTAAGACATTAACTAACTGAAATAACTGATATACAAATAAATGCATAGATATATAAAAAAAAATTATAAAAATGACAAAAGCATAACAAAATCAAAATATATAAATAAAGACTAATTCAAAATGTTTTATATAAAATGTTATTATAAATAATACTAAAATAACACTAGTGCATTTCATGACTGGATTTCACTAAACATCTATTTATTCAGAGCCAGCAACTTACGATTCAAGCATGTGATTTTGGGCTTGTCCCAGTGGCCGTCTTCTCGGCATCTGATAGTGGGAACGTGTCTTTGGATGAAGCCGTCCTTGCAGTGGTACCTGACCAGAGAGTTGATCTCATAGCGTGCCTTCATGCTGCCATAGATTTGGGCGTCCTTTATGACAGGAGGCTGACCGCAGGACACTGAGACAGAGGGATACAGTGAGCTGACAGTGAGCAATACTGTAGATTAGATGAGGGGGAAGAGGAGGTCTCACCTGTACCCTTCTTGCAGGTGAAGGTCAGGTGGTAATTGCACGGCACGTCGTTCCACTGGCCGCTCGCATGCCAGATCATCACAACGCAGTCCTCGCCTGTGGAGAAGAAGCTGTCTGGCTGACCCACTCTCCAGTTCTCAACAACTGCTCTTGCACCACTGCATGTGCCCACATGAGGGCGCAAAGATCACATGGAAGAATCAAAACACCGTGCTCTATACACATCTGGCAGGGTTACATGGGACTTACCTTGATAAAATGGGGGGAAAGGGATGCTATGTTATTCTAATAAAATGTACTGCTGCATACAATTTGCATGAGTTGAACACAAACATTCAAACCCCATTTCATATGTAGAAAGGCATACAACAAATCAAATAAATATCAAATATGCATGATGACGCAAGATCATCAAAATCAATTGAATGTTTTTGCAAAAATTGAATGTCTGCAAAATTAGCAGTTTTGCATTCTGATTTATGCTATTTTAGTAAATAAATAAATACATGCATACATAAAAATGCATGAATAAAATCACTCAAATAAAAAAGTAAATAAACGATGAATAAAACAGCTAAATGAATAAATAAATGATCAGAAATCAATTTTAAAAAGCAAATAAATAAATAAATAAAGTTCATGTGATGTGCCTCTCTATGTGATACCACACAGAATGATAAAATGCTAAAGTGAGAACTTTTCCATTAGCATTAGCTTCATCTACTTCATCTAAGCTTATGGTTTATGGAACACATTTTTATACTGTGATTTTAATAACTGTGCACAATTGCTTCGCACTAATTTTAGGATCAAACAACCTCATTTATTCAGGCCGGAAAAAAAACAACACGCCAAGAATGACTCATATCTGAATCTTAATATCTGAATTCATGGTCACCTGGAACACAGATGTTCATCTAATAAACAGACATTTTAGGATCAAAATAATGAATCCCATCTTACCATAGGGTGTCCATCAGTCCAGCGGAAATCATTGTCAAACATTTTATCATTCAGTCCGATCCACTGATAGTCATGTCCCAAACCTACAAGACAATTACACAGATTTCAGTATATATCTCTGCCAAACTAGTCCACACAAACTATCATATGACTTGGGATGAAGTGGACAAGTTGTGTATTTGACTAATTTCTACTATTTGTATCTGCTTGTCGGTGGGAAAAATGGAAAGTTCCCACTCCAAACTCAAACTGCTGTGTCAGACTGGCCGGGAAACTCAAACAAACAGAGGAATGTTTTGATAGCACCAGTGTTTATACTCTTCGGGACAATCAATCTACTTGTATTTGTCTCTGCATATTAAACTGGGAAAGAGAAAGCATTTTATAACACAGAAAAACGACATCTTTAAGCTAGTGGATGTGCATTTTTTATAAAAAAAAACAACAAAAAAACAAAAGTCTATATGGAAGCCCAGAGAAATGGAAGAAATTCATTCATCTTTTTGGTTTGAGGACCTATGCAAACTTCTTTGACATCTTTAAAAAGACTACCTGGACAAAGTAAAAATAGCAGGAAATCAGTTAAACCAAACCACACATCACATGACACAAACAAATGTAGAACAAATCGTTTCTGTGCCTCGAGGAGCTGTTTAGTTTAGAGTTTACTTTTTTAGAGTTTAGAGTGCACTTTTATTACGAATTATGATTTGTTTAGTCAGTGCTAGAATTCAGTTAGTCCTGAGTATCTGTTTTTTGCCTCATTTGAAACTAGATTTGATGGAAATGTGCCTGTGCAAAACTCAACACCACGCACTGCTGCGGGCATTTGCCAAAAGCATTGCTATACAGATTCCAAAAGGTTTTTGTAGTTTTTAGAGCATTGCTATAAAGTGCTACAAATGGCCAAACTCTGGCAAGTTAGCATTTTAGCACGTCAATGGACTTTTTTGAATTCGTTTTTGGCTAAATGTCTAAAATAAGGTCTGTGGTGAACACAAGCTCAGAATATTTTCATGTTTTATTCTAGGACAAAAATACATCAGTAATAATTTAAAGCTTTTACCTGTCTTGAAAATGGCAGTTGCTAACAAGTGTCTAAAAGGGCCTACAGAGGTTGTCGGGACATAAAACATCATCACGCTTAACTAGTTGCTTTTACAGCCTCATTGTGTTTAGAATCATGCTTTTGCAAACTGTTCTAACTCAGATTGTCAGGGAAAATGTCATGCAAACATGTTGTAGTTCGTTTATAGCCTACGTTTAGCTTTGTACTTCTACCAATTGCATTTAGGCTTTAGAATTCATAAACGTTGCGTTCAATTCTGAAGATTATCATGCTGAACAATTAAAAACGTTTGTTGGTGTCTGAGAGTTTTTCTGGTTTGGCCTACAAAAATACGTCATCTACAGCACTCTATACAATACTTAAAGAGTTACAAAGTAAAAGAGTTAATGGTTTGTTCAGGCCCTA
Organism: Sinocyclocheilus anshuiensis; assembly: GCF_001515605.1. Classification (NCBI taxonomy): domain Eukaryota; kingdom Metazoa; phylum Chordata; class Actinopteri; order Cypriniformes; family Cyprinidae; genus Sinocyclocheilus; species Sinocyclocheilus anshuiensis. Next base: position 1,500,627 of record NW_015536501.1, on the reverse strand, counting down.
TCAAGAGTGAGCAATAAAATGACTGATGTCTGCTTTGCCAATACCATTCATAAACTCTATAAAATCATAAACTCACGATTAACAAAGAGCTGCTCTTCATGGGACAGGACGCTGGTGAGGTGACCGCCCTGCAGACGACACTCTCTTTCCGCTGCTTCCCATGTCCGCCGGTGTGTGAAGTACTTATAGCAGTGGCTCTGAAACTTGTTCCAGCCAAAGTCACAAACCTCCGTATCTGAAAGATCGAATGACATTGAAACATGAGAAGCCTACAAATGAGGAAAACAGGCAAAACTTTGGATAGCATCCATAATGTTAGCCATATCAGTGCATCCAAATTCAAATGGCAGATGCTTTTGTAATTCATCATGATACAGCTACAGGCAGCATCACAGTGCCCATAGTTTATCAAAGTAAAGACGTCTCATGATTGAATCTGTACCCATTTTCTTCAGCATTAACCATAAACAAGCCTGTCTTTCAGATCAAGTAGAATCGGTTATGGTGCAGAATAGACACACAGAACCGTGTCTGTTTTGAGTTCGGCCATTAACTGGGTTAACCTAGTGCAAAGCACTTTTTCTTTTTCTTCTATGCCATACAATGAGGATCATCAACATTTTGCTTGGACTGAAACCCCCCAATGACCGCAGCGCTCAGTGTGAAAGCTAAATGCAAACAATGACATCTAATGAGGCTGGAAAGAAAACACCAGTAAATGAGGCCAAGTAAATCATCTCAGACACACGGCCCATAGTGCTGTTTTCTTTAACTGATTACGTACTATTATGTGCTCGCTTCGTCCTTTGCCCTGAATGTCCAGTAGATTATCAGAACCGCTTTCGTAGCATAGTGCACGTACATTAGCAAGCGCCACTGAAAATCTATTATAATTGCTACAATAATATCCAAATCTTCAATTTACTTGAGAATGTAAATTGTTACTCCAATTTCAGTTGTCTTAAGTTGCATATTTTTTTAAAGCCATGTTAAATCACAACAAATATTTTAACCGAATTGACCAAGTGTAATATGTCATGATGCATAGCACAATTTTGTAAAAAAAAAAAAAAAATGGGTATAGTGAAATTATGGTCAGAGCAAATATTAACAAAATATCCATGACTTTGGTGGTTTTTAAATTGCCTACTTATTTTGCGAGACCTAGAAGTAACAATGGATCGAATCAGGAAAACTACTTTAACCACTAGTCAGTGTCTAGAAACTGGCGGTTACATGCAACTTTGGCTCTTTGTCAGAAATAAATAATAAAACGACAAGGTTCTGGTTTCCAGTTCTGTCCGTTCAGTTCAGTTATGTCTCATGCTGTTTGGCTAAAATACTGTATTTATCACACTATCGCAAGGTTTAATGCAGCAGCTTCGGATGAAACATTTTCAACCGTCACCAAAGGTCCAAATTCAGCTTCACTGATTAAACACAACTGTATTAAATGTGAAATAAGGTTCTTTTTTACATTACGTGAAAAGCGAGAGTTCAACTTTTTACGATTTCCCCTGATCTTTGGCTAAAAAGCCTGAGAAAACAGATGTCCTCAGAGGTGATGTTTATGCATGGAGAAGATTAGCTCTGGTGATTAATGGCAGCAATATTTTGTATGAAGCTGGAACCAATCCATTGGGGGACCAACGCCCAACACGACCGTCAAGCCTGTGCGAGTGCGCGTAAATGTCAAGTCCTGAGAAGGTTAATAGCTCTCTTCAAAGTGAAAACGTGGCTCTCATTCATAAGTCAACTGATTATTTTCATTGCAGGGAAAGTCCTACGTGAGATGGAGTCAGGTGTTTGGGAGTTTCTATACTGTGGTTTGTCCCCAGTGTGACTTGGAGGGGTCTCCACGAGCCTCTTGGACAAATTGTGATGCATTAATTGATTCCAGCTGCTTTCACAGTAAAGACCCTTGTGCCAATCACAGTCGCCTTCCCAGCGTCCTAAGGGGCTTCACCTTCACAAGTGAGGGAACAGCAAAGAAGGGCCAAGAAACCCTTGTCAGAATCAATCCCAGCCCTGCTTCACGTCATCAGAGGAGAATGGCTTGACTTCATAATCCTCAAAGACTGTCCACAGCCATGTGAAAAGAGATTCAGAGTTTTCTTTTTTTACGAGTTGTTTGTCATAGTTAAAACCACAACAGACCATCCAAAAGGGATGTTCTCATATTTGAAGTGCTTCATTGAGCATTTTGATGGGTAATGAAAACTAACTGTGAAACAAGGCTCAACCTGAATGCCAAGAAGACTCTCACTGTATGCAAATGTGATTTGAAACCTCACATTATTAATTTTTATTTCCATTTAATGCATATCAAAGCCTACATAGAACAATGGCAAGCCAATCACCAGACTAAATCATCAGAGTGACAGCAGATTTGGCACCTACTTTGTTCCCCCTTCAAGCCTCATGTAATAGTTGAAAGATAATATGAAGACCTGGTATCATATTACAATAAGGTAACATGCTCACATTAGTTCTGTAAATCAATAGCTAACACAAAAAAACAACGAAAAACACTTTTAAAGCATCCTTTAAGCTTAACTTCTGCGTATAGTATACTAATACATATTTAACATTTCCGTTTTTATAAATGAACATCATGCTCGATTATTAAATGCTGTTAAAAATAGGTTATTGTTAGATCATGATATCCAACAAACCAACCAAAAATGACCAAAAATTATGTCCTTGGTTTTATTGTACACAGTTCAGTTGCTATATGATTGCTAAAGTCTTCTCAGTGGTGTTTAAGCACATTGCTTTGTGGTTGCTTTGGAATTTTAGGTGGTTGCTAGGGTATTCTAAGTGGTTACTTATTAGATCCACTCCCATGTCTTTAAGATATTCCAGTTGCATAAACATAGCCACCATGTTAAGGCTGTCTCTCAAGAACCACTAGTCTGAACATCTAGCAGTTAACCAAATGGTAATCAGTCTTACTGTTGGGATTTAAATTATACCAATCTGCCTTTTATGTAACTGACTTTAAAAAAAAAATGTGTAGACCAGTCTTAAAGAGAAAAAAAATATTACTATTAGAATCAGAATCAGAATGAGCTTTATTGCCAGGTATGTTTACACATACGAGGAATTTGTTTTCGTGACAGAAGCTTCCACAGTGTAACAGAATGACAGTGACAGAACAAAAAACACAGATAATAAAAAATAGAACAAGTAAATAAGGAATAAAAATATATAAATCGACAATTGTAGAAGATCTGTGTGAAGATGGGGGCCAGCTGGTCAGCACAGGATTTCAGACAGACTGGTGTAACACAGTCTGGGCCTGGTGCTTTTCTCCTTTTCTGCTTCCGGAAGACCTGGCGCACCTCTTCTTCGCTGATCTGAATTGCAGGTGTGGGGGAGAGGGGGGTTGCTGGAGGTGTGAATGGTTGTGTGGAGAGGTGTTCAGGGCGGGTGTGGCGTGTCTTTTCAAACCTGCAGTAGAACTCATTCAGATCGTCTGCCAGTTGTTGATTCACCGCAGTGCTGGGGGATGGTGACTTGTAATTGGTGATTTCTTTTAGACTTTTCCACACTATTAAACTATTAAACTATTAAAGGGATAGTTCTCCCAAAAAAGAAAATTCTGTCATTAATTACTCAACTTCATGTCATTCTAAACCCATAAGACCTTTGTTCATCTTCGGAACACAAATTAAGATATTTTTGATGAAATTCGAGAGCTTTCTCACCCTCCATAGACAGTAATGTAACTGAAATGTTCACAGACTCAGAAACATACTAAGAACATTGTGAAAATAGTCCATGAGACATCAGTGGTTCAACTGTAATTTTTATGACGCTACAAAAATACTTTTATGTGTACAAATAACCAAAAATATACATGAACATGTCACATGGATCATTTTAACAATGTTCAATGTTTCTGGGTCTGGGAACATTTCAGTTACATTGCTTTCTATGGAGGGTCAGAAAGCTCTCAGATTTCATCAAAAATATCTAAATTTGTGTTCTGAAGATGAATAAAGGTCTTGCGGGTTTGTAACGACATGAGAGTGAGTAATTAATGACAGAATTTTCAATGCAACTAGATGTAGATCTAAGCCGGTCTATTGCTATTGCCTTAGCAAGCACTGCTAATAATATCATAGCAAGACATGTCAATTTCAACCCAATCAAATAATTTTCTGCTGAATATTCCACTAAAATACACACATTACAGAAGTTCAGTGTTTTGCAAATGTCATTTCAAGCTGGCTTTAATTAGTTTCCAAAGTCTTCTAAAAGTCACAACCTAAATGTGGGACCTACTCAAGTCATGCCTAGATAAGTATGACGAGGCGACTAAAGGAAAATGTACTCATCATTTACATAGTCACACTAATGTTCCTGGGACCATGCCAAGTAAGTCAGCTGGCTCTGCAATGGCTCATCGAATTGCTCAGCATTTGTGAGAAGTGTGGTGGGTGTAAGGGAAGAGGCAGTACTGTCACTGACTCTGTGACCTTTTCTCTGAACCCTATTGTTGGCACAAATGTGCTTTCATTCCTATGGACACCATACAGCACACCCTCTGGAGGATGAAGCCTGCCAGATGTGGTGAACTTTGTGGTTTGGTTTGCCCATTCTAACTGTTTGGACTGACCGCTATAATGTATACAGTTTGCTTCAGTGGATTTATTAAACAGCCATAGCTCACTTTTTTTAGAAACTAGCACCCTAAATCATAACATATTCCATCCAACAGCTCCTAACAATAATTTAAGAGTTATATTTTCTTCCACTTACAATGGAAACCTATCAGGCAATCAGGCAGATAAATGTTTAAAATATGCAATCATTGCAACATTTCAAAAATAAACCAGAAGATACAGAAGGCATTATGCGTTAGCATGAAAGTGACGTGATAAAATCACTTAGCAACTTGCTATCATGCAACAGTCCACAATTAGTTGCCCAAAAAAACATTCCTTCAAGAATTTCATATATAAGCCCAATTAAAACAACTGTATAGCATCATGTTAGCGTTGATTTCATACCTTGCTCACAGAGGGGTCCTGAATAGCTGGGCAGACAGACACAACTGAAAGAGTTTAACCCATCAATGCATGTTCCACCATTGCGACAAGGGTTTGACTGGCATTCGTCAACGTCTGGAGGAATTACAATATGAAAATGTCTTACTTTACTTAGAAACTCTAAACGTGTTAATCAAAAGTGAATAAAACTGCAAATATTAAAGGCTTCAAACCATTTTCACAATGTTCCCCACTGTATCCAGGCATGCAGAAACATGTGTTTCCTTTTCCATTAGAATAGCAAGTTCCACCATTTTCACACACACTGACAAAGCAAAGTGTGAGACCTAAAATAACAAAGTAACATCCATTAGTGGATGGACAAGTCCATTATGGATAAGTGGACTACAAAGCAGAGTAATTCAATTATTTTGTAAACCTCAAGAAAGGAACTATCGAAATTATCAATACAGCGCTACACAAGATAAGCAATATACAATGTGAGTTACACAAATATTATGTGGAACTGTACCTTGCAAATCCTCCATATGGCTCTCAACAGTGTAGCTGGAATCTCTCCAGACTTCTGGTTTTCTTGTGGTGAACTCTTCCCTGGATGGTGGTTGTCCTTCAACAATTGAGGGACCCGCCACATCTTCATAATCTACAACATTCTCTTCAAATGCCACAGTACTTGTGGCTTTGGGGGTGGTGAAAACGTCTTCTGTAGCAGAAGTAGTTGCCCTATCCAAGACCTGAACTGGCTCTTTCACATTTAAGTCTGTAGCAACACTGGTGGTGGGATAACTGGAAACTTGGGTAAATGAGGTGAGAGGCTTCTCCATTGAGAATCCAAATGTAGAAAGTGATATTTCTTGTGTTATCTCTTCTGAAGTCTCTGATGATTGCACTGAGGTGATTGTCTCTTCTGAAGGTGATTTTTGGATTAGATCACTTTCTTGGGAGCCTGAAGTCCCTGATGACTGCACTGAGGTGGTTGTCTCTTCTGAAGGTGTTTCTTGGATCAGAACAGTTTCTTGGGAGCCTGAAGTCCCTGATGACTGCACTGAGGTTGTTGTCTCTTCTGAAGGTGATTTTTGGATTAGATCAGTTTCTTGGGAGCCTGAAGTCCCTGATGACTGCACTGAGGTGGTTGTCTCTTCTGAAGGGGATTCTTGGATCAGAACAGTTTCTTGGGAGCCTGAAGTCCCTGATGACTGCACTTTGGTTGTTGTCTCTTCTGAAGGTGATTTTTGGATCAGATCAGCTTCTTGGGAGCCTGAATTCCCTGATGACTGCACTGAGGTGGTTGTCTCTTCTAAAGGTGATTCTTGGATTAAATCAGTTTCTTGGGAGCCTGAAGTCCCTGATGACTGCACTGAGGTGGTTGCCTCTTCTGAAGGTGTTTTTTGGATTAGAACAGTTTCTTGGGAGGAAGACATTACTGCTCTAAGACTATCCGTGGGCAGAATGGTGGTTTCTGAACTTTGGGTAGTGAATTTTGTTTGGGTTTGGACACTAGTGAAAATCAATGGTGCTGTGTCTTCTGCAGAACCTTCAAATACTTTAGTTGCTTCATCATATGCACCAACGCTCATTTCTTCAGTTTGTTGAATGAGAAGGGATGGAACAGTAGTTGCAGAGAAAGGTTGTTTTGAGAATGCTTCAGTTGGCTGATCACCAGAGCTGATGTCCTCAGAGATGGTGCAGATTGTACTTACATCTTTTTCAATCTCAGGCACCAATAAAGGACTCTTAGTTGTACTTGTGTCTTGGTCTTTCTCAGAGTGTGTAATATAAGGAGTGCTTTCTTCTGAGATTGCCTCTGTTTGAAAAGTTGAAACCACCCGAATCGTAGGCTGTATACTGGGCAAAACTAAACTAACAGGTTGCCTTGGCTCTTTGGGATAAGCACTTGTTAAGGAACTTGTAAAGCTGTGAGATGAAACAGTGAAAGATGGAGATAAAGTTGTGTGTTTTGATTCTTCTGTTGCATATATATCTTGTCCCGAGCCCTCGTCTTCAGTGGAGGTTGAGCCTTCAAAATCTTCTGTTTCTGGTTTCATTTTTCTGTTCTCTGTTGTCTTCATTTCTACAGTACTGGCTTCTGGAGTTGTAACAATTGGTCCTTTGGTATTGCAGTCAACCCCAAATGCCGGTGTAGTCTTCTCTGTTTCAGCTATTTCAGTCTCGTCGGTAGCCACCACAAATGGGTCATTAGTTGTTGGAAGTGTGTCATCCGCAGAACCTTCCAAGGCGGTCAGTTCCTCATCATCATCTGTTGTGCGCATCCCCGAACCTTCTTCGTGCATGCTTAATGATATGGCTTGTGGGGTCATTTCCTGGCTTGGAGATTTGGTTGAAAATGTGGGCAGCTCTGTCATGGTTATACTTTCCAAGCTCTTTGTTGAGAAATGAGGCTCAGTTTGGCTTCTGGTTGTTGAGCCAGATTCGTCTGTTTCAGGGGAAGATGTGGTGCCTTCAGCATCCTCCGTAAGTATTTCTATCTCATCATCGGGGATGTTTTTTTCTGTTGGTGGGATAGCAGTGTCAAACTGGTCTCCTCTAGCCTCCTGAGTTTGGTCAGTGTCTGGTTTCAGAGTCAACTCGTGCTTTCCGTTAATGAAACTCACTTTTGGCGTGATGGTAACAGAAGCTGATGTTTCACCTATAAGGTCTCCACTGCCTAAAGGTGGCTCACTTTCACCAGCCGTTATAAGTGGAGTAGAAAGCCCTGGTTCTCCAAGGAATTTTAGAATAGCATCAAGTGCTTTAGTATCAAAAGCATCAACTGCAAACAAAAAATGAAAAGACATTACACACACCTAAGTGAGTTAGTTTATACTGAGCCAAACGCTTATCAAAAATAATCTACTGTAAAGCCTCATGTTGCCAATTTTTCAAATTACTTTATAGACATCTTAGACACTAGCACTGCATATATATTCCACTTAATAGCTAGAGTCTCAGTTGAGGCAAATAAAACCCTCACGTCAGTTATGATTTTGGCAGTCAAGATATTACTGATTGTTTTTACATAAGTAATGGCCCTACTTATATTCAGAGAAAAGCTTATTATTAATTCTATTCAGTGATTTGTCCCTGTGAGACCCTAAAGTCACTATACTGCAAAATTACAAGACCCTTTTCATTTTTAAATAGCTCAAAATTAAACAAAGTGATTCCAACTACTGTTACATTATGCAGTTAAAATGTGTGAAATATAGCCAGAAATTTTACTACATCCTCAAGTCCTCAATAACATACATAACAAAATATTATGTTTTCTTTGGTGGATTCACTAGCAGCCACACATGGTAACATGATCTGTAGACTGGACGAGGTAAGGAAAAGCAATTAGCTTGCAGTGATTACCTCTCTGATTGTTTTAAGGGGCTTTGCCATTTGACCCGGGAGGCATTTGTCTGTGGCTTTGAGAGCTACTCTTTCTCACAACCAAAACCTGTCTCTCCCTGATGTTTTACTAGAGTAGGTGCTCCTTTAAAAGTATCACACAGTATAAATGGGTCAACTGATTAATGTCGACCCACAGGACCTACAAGACAGGAACACTGGCTGCAGTCTATTTACAGATGTTTATCAACCTCAGTCATCACTATTTCCAGCAACACGGGAAGTCAATTAAGGTCATGGGAAGGCATGGAAGATCTGTTTCTCTTCTCTTCTTTATGCATATAGGCAGCACCACTAGTTTAGCTATACTTCTGGATGAGGTAAAGATTTGGCACAAACCAAATATTAAAGCAATTGCATGAAATCAAAGGACCAAGTCCAAATCTTTTGTTTGCAAGACAGCAGTAGGCATCTCGACAGAGCCAAATGTGGCCTCTCTTTAGCCAAGATCTACATTCATTTTGCATCTCAGTGTTTCCTAAACCAAGTCACTCATTTACAACATGCTGCTTTGGACATGCAACAATCACAGAAAAACACTGCCACACCAAAATAGGAAAGGACAAGCAAAACTGGTTCAAGAAGTCAATGTATTGTATACTTGGATACTGTCTTGCTCTGGTAAAATTAGCTTCTATATGAACTTTTTGCACATACTAAGTGAACTTTTTTGCACATACTTTGAACTTTGCATAGACAAAATTGTCTGAACTTCCATCTGACCTACCTGATTGATTTCTCTGCGTAATGTTGTATATGAACACATTGATGCCCAGTGGAAAGTCATCGTCCTTCTTGGCATCAATCTGTTGGCTGTGCAAGTTCACTTTACTTAAATCTGGGGTTAGCAAAGTGGACTCAGCCAAGTCAAGACTTCCTTCAGTCATGTTTGCTGTGGTTTCATCCTCTTTGTACACAATTTTTGGCTTGTCTGGATCTCCTTGCAAGTCTGTAGTAAACACAGGTGAAGTAGGAATCACACTCCCAGAAGTATCCATGTCACCACTGCTGCTACCCTCCACATCATTGTCTCCCCCATGCGGAGTTTCCAACCCAGGATGCATGTTCCCTGCGGTGGGCTGACGTTGAATCTGGATAGAGAAGAAGGAATCTGAATAATGGGGCATTTCAGGTGTAGTAGGGACTGGTGTGGTTTCCATATCCGAAACTCTCTCCGCTTTAGTTGGTACAACAGCAATGGCTTCAGCAGAGGGATTCGCTTCAAGTGCGCCTCTGTCACGTGGAGCCATGCTTGCAGAGAACATGGATGGTGGCTCTTCTCTGGTGCCATGGGCTGGCATAGAAGAGACTGAATCTGAATAATGTGGCATTTCAGGTGTGGTAGGTGTAGCTGAGGGTAACTGGACAGCAAAGTAGTTATCTACACTATGGGGTACCCCTTGCACCAAGGAGCTGTCTTTGTCTTCATAGTCATTAAATGTTGTGGTTTCCATATCCAAATTTCTCTCAGCTTCAGTTGGTACAACAGCAATGGCTTTAGCAGAGGGATACACTTCAGGAGTGCCTCTGTCACGTGGAGCCATGCTTGCAGAGAACATGTATGGTGGCTCTTCTGTGGTGCCATGGGCTGGCATAGAAGAGACTGCTTTAAGGGAAGAGATTAGATGGCTGTCTATGAGAACCGGAGGTGTTGTGGGTCCAGCTGGGGGTACAGTTGTGGGATCCCATCCTGAGAACAGAGAGAAAAGGAAAAAATGTAATTTTGACCAAGCATTTTGTAAATACTTTTCCAGGTGAAGTGTGTAGCTTTGGTGCCCCTAGTGGCACCAGATTGAATTACAAAATAATGGGTTTCAATTGTGAATGGCTTCAATTGTTCAGCTTGTCTGACCCATATTTATACAATTTACTGACAAGTCAGACTGCCTAAACAAACAGAGAAATTTAGAAAGTGCCACATTGTCAACCTATATGTCTCTATGCATTAAATTGTGATAGACGAAACTGTCACTTTTATGAGGTGTTATTAAGGTGAGCACTGTAGAATACTTTTGCAGTTTTATCCTAAATAAGACACAGCCCTCAGTCTATTAATATTGACCAAGTAAGTGCAATTGCTGGCAGCAAAGTCAAGATATTTCTACAAAATGCCAATAACAGCAGAATCGCCTAAGTATTTAGGGATTTGTTTTGGCTGGTAACAAGTTATTTTAGGGAAAATGACGCACTATCACAGGGTAGAACCTGACAGTTTATATTTATTTTGAAACTTTAGCTTCCTTTCCAGAACATTTTTGGCTAGGTTGCATTTTGCCTAACCACATATTTTGACTCTGACCAGTAGGTAAATAATCTTGAATAAGTGCACTTGGAATGTTTCATAATGTAAGTGCCAACGTCATCTCATTCTCACAATCAATAAATCAAACCCTAACACCGCTGTCTACATGCATGCTAGCTCTGACACACTTTCATGGACCTATATAAAAACTCAAAATGGCCAAGTTAACGACACTATAATGTTCACTCTTGTCTGTTCATACACATATAGCTGCTGTGTGTATGACATGTTGGCAGGCTTCCAAGGGTTTGACTCAGAGAGTTTCAACAACACCATGTTAAAACCATTCATGATGACATGTATGGCAGTCACCAATCTGGCTGCATGCAGGGGAATAGAGTGGGGGTCCAAAAGTCTGAAAGGACAAGTGAAAAGGCCTCTATTTTTTGTCTGAATTTAAAAATATACATGGATTTCAAAATGTCTTAGTATGTGGTTTGACTTCTTTACCTTTAATGACAGCAGCACTGTGACACAATGTGACATGAGGTCCTTATAGACCTTATACGACCAGGCTAGATGCTATATTAAAATTTTCCAATAAAAAAGAGGCTGGGAGAGATAGACATACTGTACACTACTGTTCAAAACTATAGGGTCAGCATTTTTTATTTTTAAATAAATTGTATTCAGCAAGGAGATCAAAAGTGACAAGGGATTCTATTTTAAATAAATGCAGTTCTTTGGAACTTTCTAATCAGAGAATCCTGAAAAATATGCCTCACGGTTTTTGCAGAAAATTAAGCAGGATTGAATTGTTTCAGCAAATCTGCATATTAGAATGATTTCTGAAGGATCATGTGACACTGAAAACTGGAGTAAAGATGCTGAAAATTCATCTTTGCATCACAGGAATAAATTACATTTTAAAATATATTTCAATAGAAAAAAGTAATTTTAAATTGTAATAATATTTTACAATATTTTTAATAATTTACAATATATTTTTTAATTAAATAAATGCAGCCTTGGTTAGCATAAGAGACTTCTTCCAAAAACATTACAAAATCATTCCAATCCCAAACTTTTAAACAATGTCTGTTCAATATGTTGAATGTACAACCTATTGAAAAAAAGCTGATTTCTATCTATTGCATGTTCTTAGAAGCATTTCACTGACAGTTTGGTCTGACTTATGTGACAAAACGCTTGTTTTCAGTACTAACCACCAATTGTTGTTCTTTCACTGCATTTGATAATTTATGTTCTTTTAAATCCGTTTTTACACAAGCAGCATTTCAGATGCATAATGCTAAAGTTATGCAGAGTGTTGTGGACAGACAAAAGCCAACACCCATCTTTGCTTCCTTCAGTCTCTTCATCTGAACAGTAGATCTATCTTCATCTTTCTTTAAGCCTGCACATGTTATGACCAGGCTAAGAGAATATAAAATACCCGAATACTACGACAAAATGACAAAAGCCTCTCACTTTTGCTAATGACAAGAGTATCTCAGTGCTTCTTTGTCTCTGACTCAGTGTGTGGACACACAAGAGCCAGCTGTTAGACGTTAGGGATGTGTCCTCTTTTCTATGCAGCGCCTCTGATGTAAAACATCAGGAATCTTTTTCCCTTATAAAACCCCAGTGATCTTGAAACAGCACAAGAGGAAGCCACATCCCCCCACTGGCACTTGTTTATATATTATAGTGGGGCGCTCTTGCCCTCCGTGCTCATTTTTGGCCTATCCAGAGTGCTTTTGTTTGTTTTGCGGTACTCTGCGGTAGAAGCCCATTTAAGAGAAGTGCTTCAAGACCGGTTACATGAAACAAGCCGCGGCTAACAAGAAAGCCACAAAATCCCTGGAGGAAGGGGGTGAAAAGGAGATACCCGATGTAAAATCGGATTAAATGCATGTTAAGCGCTGCATTTGTGTGGCCTGTTTCCATTTTCCCTCTCGAGTGACGACTGAGGTTGCACAGACGGAGAGTTTCAACAACCCCCAGCAGGACAGTTACAGGGTTCAAAGGCCGTAGTCGTTGTGGGCAGCGGAATTGACCTGAAAACAGGTCAGTTAGTTTGCCGTTTTAAGGCACAAATTTGAGCTAGACGTAGAACAGAGGTTTAACACATGAAATCTGAGGACGCCCTGGAGAGAACGAATTATTCTGCTTCCACCCAGCTAGCAGAGAGAGAGGAAAGGTCCGTTCAGAGTCACAGCTGTTATGATATCACAGCAAAACAGACGCCTCCCTATCTACAAAACAATATCGTGAGGAACATGCACATGCAGTTGTGTGAATCTCACCAAACTTGTCAAAGAACATGTCTGTTATATTTCATCTCAAAATTGAAAGATACTTCAATAAAAGATTATTTAGTTATTTATAAATTTATTATTTTTAGGACCAGATTTTAAAATGTAATAGTTTTGAACAGTTTAAAACTTTAAAAGTTTTAAAAGTAGTTGTTTTCTTCAAATTATGACATTTTCCCTCCAAATGCTCCTTCCTTGCAATGAAAATTAAATAAATAAATATTGTTGTGGGTAATGATTGAAATAATGTATTATTAAAAATAAATAATAA
>NW_015536501.1:1485574-1487246 GCF_001515605.1 Sinocyclocheilus anshuiensis | reverse complement strand
TTTTTTTTTTTTTATAATACATTTTGGTAATATAACATTTTGGTAATACTAAATACTGAATGCTCCTAATTATGCTTCTTTATATATATATATATAGACAGATAAAAAAAAAATTGTAAGTTTTATTATTTTTATTAAGCTCTTTGATCAATGTGAGTTGTTTGTAAAAAGGGGTTTTAAATTTGATAATATTAATATATGATACTATTTAAATAAAAGAATAAAAGTATTGGTAAAATTTCTTGCCTAATGCACCTTGAAACTGGTTTACTTTTCTTTATGAAAATATGAAAAATTTCTTATTTTAAAAATCTTGCTGATATGAAATCACATCAGTCAACATGAGTTTTTTTTTTGGTCAGATTTGCTATAGTAATAAACGTGAATGAATAATTTCTTCTTTTCTTCTTTGGATTGTGAAGTTTCTGTGCGATTCACGCAGTAAGTTTTAAGGATTTGTTTTTGTTTTTTTGTCATGAGCGTTTCTTGAAGACATGCTGTACCTTTGAAACAGAAAGCTCCCAGCTTCTCGCTCGGTAAGGGAAATCCAGTTTGGTTGAGGAAGCGGTACATAGTCCTCACGCCCAGCTGTCCTCTGCCGCACTGCTGTCTGGGTAGAGAGATGGGGTAGCGGGCGCTGCCGTCAGACAGCCAGCCGAAGTCACAGCGGTCCAAGCCGGCCCTCCAGGCTGCATGCAGGTGACCTGGAGACGCTAAAACTGCGTCCTGTCTCTCGCACTCCTCCCTGGCTTCAGCTAGAGTCATCCTAGCATCAGCAGCAGTGAAAAACACCTCACCTGAGATCACACACACAATAACACATCACCTTTTGTCCAGTGCACATTCATAACAAATAAGGCAATCCCAGAATGCACTTCTACAAACTTTAAATATAACCATTTATTATTGATTAAAATAAATAATAAATTAAAATAAAAATACATTTATTATTTATAAAAAAAACAAAAACATATATATATATATATATATATATATATATAGGTAATATTTGTTATATTTTTCTTTTGTTCTTAATTTCTTTTTTTCTTTCAATGTCGGGGTGACCCAGTAAATTTTAGGATTTGCATGATCAAGACATTTTACAAAACAATATAGAAGTAATTTACCGATGTGATTAAACTAGATTGCTATAATCACCAATAAAGCCACACATGGATCTATTTCTATTTATTTTGTTGAAAAAATAAAATAAAATAAATAAATAAACAAATATTTGTGGACATTTATGATTTTTGTTTTCATGTCAAATTTCCCTTCCAAATTCTCATTACTGTAATGAAAAAATTATATTTGTATTCTGGGTACAGAGATGGGGTAGCGAGCGCTGCCGTCAGACAGCCAGCCGAAGTCACAGCGGTCCAAGCCGGCCCTCCAGGCTGCATGCAGGTGACCTGGAGACGCTAAAACTGCGTCCTGTCTCTCGCACTCCTCCCTGGCTTCAGCTAGAGTCATCCTAGCATCAGCAGCAGTGAAAAACACCTCACCTGAGATCACACACACAATAACACATCACCTTTTGTCCAGTGCACATTCATAACAAATAAGGCAATCCCAGAATGCACTTCTACAAACTTTAAATATAACCATTTATTATTGATTAAAATAAATAATAAATTAAAATAAAAATACATTTATTATTTATAAAAAAAAC
>NW_015536501.1:1466438-1485347 GCF_001515605.1 Sinocyclocheilus anshuiensis | reverse complement strand
TCTTTCAAAAACTTACCCCCCCCAAACCTTTAAACAGTGAAAAATTAACAATTAAAAAAAAAAAAAAAATACAAGTATTTTTATACATTATAGTCAAATTTGTTATATTTGTTAAATTTTTCTTTTTGAAAATATAATTTTATATTATACTTTAATAACTATTTCCATGAGATTCACCCAATCATTTTTTAGGATTTTTTTTATTTTTTATGAAGACATACCTTTTTCAAGAGAATATAGTAAATCACCACTCACCAATAAAGCCAAACATGGATTGATTGATTAAAAAAGAAATCAATACATAATAAATGTAATATATGTGCACCATTAAGATTTTTCACATTGAGACATTTTCCCTTCAAATTCTCATTACTGCAATGAAAAAAACAACTATTTCTACGTTGCCATAGAAACAAGTAATTTCTGAACAGCTCAGAGCAGACTTTCCAAACTGTCATCTCATCTCATAATTATAGTAATTCTGACACGACGTGAACACAGCGCGAGTCTCTCGTGTGTTTCAAGTGATGAGAAACCTGCTGATTTCTAAACTTACCCTGCAGTTTTCCTACATAGCAGTACACATCATACGTTTCAGAGGAATTTCTGAGTCCGTATGACCTGACTCCTGGCCTCAGTATCATATCGCCGTGGCAGCCTTCACGCGGCCTGGTTATGGGGTATCTGTGGAGAACAACCCCAGATGCGCTTCTCACATCAGTAATATTCAAACATACACAGCATGTCATAGCTTCGAGTCTGGAGCTGGAGAAAGCACCTGACGGTTTGGTCGGCCAGCCATCCGGCGTCGCACTGGTCAAATCCGTCCTCGTAGGCTGAATGAAGCTGCTCTGCCGTGGCGATGGTGGCGTCCACATCAATGCAGGCCTGCTTGGCGCGCTCGAAATCTAGAGTGTAGCGACCGGTGCTGGAGCGGTAATGAAACACAACACCTGCGACGAAACAGAAATCAAGCTCATGAACCAAGGGTAAATGCATTTGATCGAATCTTACATAGCAGTTTGGATGTTTTTGTTTGTGAAACACTAATATTTTGTATACCTGACAAGACCACCATCTACAGTTCAACATTTTTAGAAAGGGTTTTAGAAAGAAATGAATACTTTTATTCAGTAAGGATGCATTTAATTGATCTATAGTTGCACTAAAGATATTTAGAATGTCAAAAGCTTTCTATTTCAAATAAATACTGTTCTTCTGTTCTGTTCATCAAAGAATCCTGAAAAAAAAAATGTATCGCTGTTTCCACAAAAATACGAAGCAGCAAATCTTTTTTTTTTTCAATGTTGATAATAATACATGTTTTTTTAAAGCAGCAAATCAACATAGAATGATTTCTGAAGGATCTGAAGTAATGACGCTGAAAATTCAGCTTTGCATCACAGGAATACATTTTTATTTAAAATTAAATTAAATTGTATATTGATATTAAATTGTAATAATATTTCACAATATAACTGTTTATCCTGTATTTTTTGATAAATAAGTGCAGCCTTGGTGAGCTTAAGAGACGTCTTTCAAAAACATTTTAAAAAGTCCTCCCAACCGCAAACTTTTGAATGGTAATGTATTTATTCAACAATTTGATTTTCCCTCCAGTCAGGTGGTCATATGGTCACATGATATGCATATCATCTAACAACAAATGGGCAAGAGGGCCGCTTTTGTACTGAACACTGACAGTTTCAGCCACAACAACAAGCTGTTGTCCGGCAAAAATGAAGAATCATTGTATTGTTCAGCTATTTAGGAACCTGTCGTGTCAAATACTGAACATGATCTGAATAATAATCGCTCTCACAGCATTACACAGCATCAAAATATCAAAACTGACTTTATCGCTCCACTCTTTATACACTTATTTGAACTATTTTCCTGTACAGTATCCCTAAATGGTGCTAAAAGGCAATTATCTGACATAACTTCAAAGTCTTCAAAATAGGTTTTTATATGATCTGTGAGTGCTCAAAAACAGGCAGACAGATCTTAACACAAGATTTGGATATTTTGAACTAGACTAAATATCTTGAAAACACTATGATTACGGCAGATTGCTCGAAAAGAAAGAAAGGGAAAAAATGGTGCATGATGCAGTGCAATGGACAAAGACGACCATCTGCATGTGTATGAATAAAAAAAAGAATGAATTTATGCATGCAACATTTTCAAGAAGGATAAAGCATGCAAAATAATCAAATCAAATAAATAAATAAAACGAAATGAAAAATAAAATATAAATTCTAAGAGAATTTTACTGTGCTGTCTAACAGCTAAATCATGAAACAAAATAAAATAAAACAACAAAAAAATACATAAAAATATTATAAAATATAATATATATATATATATATATATATATACACACACACACAAAATTACAAAAACGAATTAATTACTAATTACTAAAGAAAGTGGATAAATTTATGCACACAACTTTTAGAAGAAGGTTTGCAAATGAAAAATCAAATTAAAAGGGGGGGAGGGGGGACAAAAATTAATAATTCATAAATCATATATTCATAATAAACAGGCTGAGTTACATGTTAAATGTAATACTGTAACACAAATGAGCAACAGTACTAGTGATCATTGCTTTAGCAAACACTACTAATAAGGCTCAGAAGAGGTCATGCAGTATGCCTCTGTTATTTGCCCTTTTATGGGCTTTTCTAGTCTTTTTTGGGTACATTAGCAGAGCTGCTGGCTGACGGGCCAGGTTCTGAATGCTCTTTCCTCAGAGGGATGGCAGTGTGTTTTTTGGGTAGGCGCTGCCCTTGAGTAGCAATCATCGCTGCCCGGGCCCCAAAAGAGGGCATTGAGTGTATTTGGCTTGAAGGCACACGGCTCTCTATGGGCCTACAAACACTCCAACAGCAGCGTCTCACCTGAGCCAGATGTGCTCATGTTTTACACGTTTGCACAACAAATACATCTATAAGTTCTTTAGCAGTTTCTTTCACTTTTTCTGTTGGATGAGTGTTTCAGGTTTAATACTGCATGTATAATGTTTGAGTGTTGTGCATACACATTCAAAAAGTGTATGTTTGAATACACTGTATACTTTCAATCTTTGCATGGCACTGTCTTGCAAGAAAACTGTTTCTTGAATGATTTTTCAGACATTCGTTCATAATGCAGTCATTCAAGGAACCAAAAAAACCCCCAAAGCTTTAACATGTTCTTGTATTGATTAAAAAACAAATCATTCACCCTGCCTTTCTATTACTTAGAAACACAATAGAGCCTTGTCAAGATTCGAGGGAAATCCAGACTCTGAAAGTGATTTTTCCAGACTCTAATGCAAAATAATCTTCCCCTCTCTTGCCTCCTGACAGGAACACTGTTCCATTTTGGCTAGCGATGACTAACTGCATCATCACATGTGCTTACGAGAGTAAAAAAGTGCAGCACATCTGAGAGCCATTGCTGTCAATGGGAATCCTGCTGAAGGAAGTTAAAGAAACACCATTTTACTTTGCAACGTGACATACTGATAAATATATATCCGCATGAAACATGAGAAAATATATATAGTATATATCATGGTAAAGGAAAAAAATATTTTGCATGCTCATTTCCCCTATTTTTTTAGTTTAGATCACCATTGTAGTCTGTAAAAACAATAATAATTTAATAACACTGATAAATCTAAAAATATAATTGTACGTGTCTAAAATGATCAAATAATTTGCAAATATCAAGGTGAATATTTAATATAAATTAATATAATATTTAATAAATAATATGAACAATTTCACTTAAATAAATAGTGCTAATATTTTCAAGTCATACATTACTTCACAACCCATTTTACTTTAATAACATAAACAAACTAGGCCAAGATTGAACTGGATCATGAAAATTGGCCACACTTCAAGTTAAAATAATAATAATAATATTAATTAACATTTAATTACAGTATTTAATAAGTATTAATTAATAAATAATAAGTATTAACTAATATTATTAGTCAAAATATTATATTTTGCATGCTCATTACCTCGATTTTGAAATATAAACTACCTTTGTAGTCTAATATTTATTTCCAGATGAAATGTGAGATAAATGTAGGGCCAGACTTAATTGGATCATAAAAAGTGAGATCACTTAACAAATAAAACATTTAAATAATATTAAAAATAGGGAATATTTAATTATAATATATGTGATAAGTATTAATGAATATTTAATTATAATATTATAATTTAAATATTTAATTTAACATGCTCAATTCCCCTATTTTTACATTTAGATTACCTTTATTGTTTAATTTTTTATTAAACACTAATAATTTAATAACAAAATAATAAAAATATACAGTATATATTTTGCATGCTCATTACCTCGATTTTGAAATATAAACTACCTTTGTAGTCTAATATTTATTTCCAGATGAAATGTGAGATAAATGTAGGGCCAGACTTAATTGGATCATAAAAAGTGAGATCACTTAACAAATAAAACATTTAAATAATATTAAAAATAGGGAATATTTAATTATAATATATGTGATAAGTATTAATGAATATTTAATTATAATATTATAATTTAAATATTTAATTTAACATGCTCAATTCCCCTATTTTTACATTTAGATTACCTTTATTGTTTAATTTTTTATTAAACACTAATAATTTAATAACATCTATAAATCTAAAAATATACAGTAATTATATAAATATATAAAATAAATCTAATCTTTAGCAAATCTCAACATTTATATTTCATATTATATAAATTACTCATTATAATAATTTTAAACATTATTTTAATATTATATATTAATTATGATATTTTTTATACTCAGTACACAGTATTTATACATTTAATAAATAATATAATTATTTTTTATAAATAGCATTTTTAAACTAATTTTAGCTCCAGAACAAACTCCTGAAAAGTAGTTGTTCTGTAACAAAACTGACAATTGGAGGTTCATATGATTACAGTTCAACCAGGAACATGTATTCCTTTCATAATTTGCATAGAGAATGACTGACCGTTGACATTCAGGGAGACGGACTCTTGGGTGTCTTCGATGCCGTGCATGACCTCGCAGCGGTAAGCGCCCGCATCACTGGCCCTGAGCCTCTCTATGGTCAGAGACGCGTTGCCCACATCTTCAAAGTGGCTGGGAATCGATACCCTGCCTTTAAACTCCGGCCCGATCTTGAGGAACCCATTCTGGGTCACAATCACTATGATTTCCTCATTGCCCACAAGTTTAGTCCACTTGATGCGGAGCAGGTCCGGGTGGGCGCTGGAGGCCGTGGCTGCAGTGGTGGAGGTGCTGGAGCTGCCGGTAGGAGGCGGGAGGATGGAGAAATAGCAGGGCAGGACCACCTGCTCCGCCAGCGAGCCCCTCACCGGAGAACTCCTCTCCACCCTCATCCTACGAGCGGAGTCTGCAAACAAGAAGCAGATGGAGGAGAGGAACGTCAGAATATCATCTGCTGGAAGCTTTGAAACAACACTCAAGTGTTCTGCATCCATTGAGACTGAATATTTTAACCATACTGCTTAATTATGATATTAAAAGAAACATAACAGTTATATAAACCAAAAACATTGCGGTTAATCTCTCATACAGTATTAGTCACTTATAGCAGACCAGGGCTATTATCGTTAACTAAAACCCTCTGGAGAAGAGGCTGCTAAAGTGCGTGCAAGAGCACGCCAACACCACGCGATGAGCCGGGAAGGAACGGCCTCCGACCTGGAGGACGATGTCGCACAGGACGCGAGACAGGCGGCAGCGGTTGAGCTCAGAGAGGAGACGGGCCGCGTGGCCAGAGCCCTGCAGCCTGATCCGCATGCCTGGCAATTCCAACAAAAGCCAGGATTTGGACTGAAACACAGAAGTGAATGGAAAAATGGATGAGATTCAGATAAATTATAATAGCAAGGTGCATATTCTGTACTTATATAAAGTTATATTAAATATAACTATACAACCTCACTGTTTGAAGTCACTATGAAACGGCATTTAGTAATGTGACAAATCTGCACGTGACTTTTAACCATCAGGAAATGATTAGATCATGAAAAGTGGTCTTTATGGCTATAGCTGGAATATCATGTTAGCATACTACTCTAAATTCTGCTGCAGTATATACAGTGTGTATCATAGTACACTGTGCACACAATATTACATTTTCTGTATGCATGGAATAATACATATGTTAAAAGCACACTACCAGTGTTGTTATTGTAAACTAAAACTATATATATATATATATATATATATATATATATATAAAAAAAACATTACATGAAATTAAATAAGTATTAACAAAAAAATAAAACTTAGAATATTACTAACTAAACAAAAATAATAAATGTCATCTAGCTTAAATAAAAAAGTTTAAGTACAAAAATAACTATAAACTAACCTTAAAACAGAATGAAAACGATATAAAAAGTTACTAAAATTAAAAATATTTTAATATTTTGATATTCGAATTATAATTCAAAATGTTAACAAAAACCAATAGTACATCAGCGAAATGTAAAATAACACTGTAGCAGACAGGAAGTAGTCGTTTAGCACACGACACAGGAAGTGCTGAGCGATTGCTATTGGTTTACAATGATTACAAGGGATGCATTTCATATCGGTTACTGACCGATATTACAGATTTAAAAAAAAAAATATATCATTGTATTAGTTGATTTTACATAATGTACACACTCATTTCTCCTAATTTTAAGTTCAGTTACTTTTGTCATCGTGTAACACTAAAAACACTAATACTTTAATAACACCAATAAATCTAAGCTTTAACAAATTTCAAAAAATATTTAGGCTAATATTAGAACATATTTAATTATAATATTTATTATAATATTTACAACTATTATAATAAATAGCATTGATTTTATGAATATTTTTAATACTCCATACACTATATTTATATAGTTAACCAATTGTTGATTCTTTGACAAATGGTTGGCATATTTGTTCCTCTGCTTTGGATAAAAGCATTAAATGCATAAATGTCAATAATATGAATATTTTTCATATCATAGATAATGTTGTGATGCCTAAATTCACTTTTATCATTTAAATGAAAAATAGTATCAAATTGGAATATCTGCCATTTAACTGTTATCGGCCATTATATGCAAATGTTTATCGCGATAATTTGAATATCTTCCACTGATCGATATCGTCCATCAAATGAAAATGATAACTGGATATATTAACATCACTGCATCCCTATAGCGTTTACCTAGTTTTAAAGGTTTGGACAGAAGTTTATCATTTTAATGAGAATAAAGAATTTAAAAAACGCCTTAAAACACTCCAAAACTCACCATCTTTGGTTACAGCAGCGCTGCAGGCACAGACCAACCAGAGGATGTGCTTAACGTCCAATAACATCTCAGTTCTGTAAATAAATACATAAAAGCTTTTCATTTGGTAAAAGCCAGTCATGAGTTTAGTTCGTTTTGCGTTTGCAGCTACACTTTACTCCTAAACGTGGGTTGGTTGTCAAACTGCCTGTGTTTAATGTCCATCCATGTCTTTGTTCCAGGTCCAGCTAGGTCTTTAGACACCCACTGTCTGTTTGCTCTCCTGTCTCCCTTTATCAATTCAATATATGGCTTTGCCATCAGATACAGAACGTGTTTATGAAAGCTTCATTCATAATTAGCGGTTAAAAAGGATGTATACGTTCCATCTTAATATACTGGACAGTCCTACTTTACTCATTCCTCGGAAACACAAAGATCATTTTGTGACAGCTGTGGTGACAGTCACACACGCCCTATATAGTACACACTATCAACACTAGAGAGCGATATATAAAGCACCTTCACGCAACAATCAGCACGAGTGCGCGCGCTAATGAAGACCGATCATATTCTCAGTTATCAGCATTAAAGCAGAGCTGGTGTTACAATGATAGTGATGAGATAATGATAAGTGGATCTCCAC
Source organism: Sinocyclocheilus anshuiensis (assembly GCF_001515605.1). Lineage (NCBI taxonomy): Eukaryota > Metazoa > Chordata > Actinopteri > Cypriniformes > Cyprinidae > Sinocyclocheilus > Sinocyclocheilus anshuiensis. The sequence goes on along the minus strand of NW_015536501.1, from coordinate 1,477,384 downwards.
TGAGAAGATGTCAAACGCAAACAAAGCTTCAGGGCGACAGACAAGCTCTGACAACACAATCAAATGAGAAACAAAGAGATGCACTGAGGTAAATCTGCTCTAATATCAAAAGACGGCGAGCAGAACATGGTCAAATTAAAATGCAATGGACATTAACCACAGCAGATGACTTGTTAATGTGAAATAATAGTAATATTAATCACTTATCAATTAGGACATAATTGTTTTTAATAGAACAGAATAGAACTTACTTTTTCCTGTAGGCAGTCTTGGCTATTCCTGATTCTCCAAATGCAACCCTTCACAAAAAAGCGCAAATATCTCTGATGCTCCAATAGTGAGCAGCAGACTTCAGTGCTCTTTCTTTCCCTGGCGGCCACGGAAAGACTGGAGACATGAGCCGGCAGCAAGTTCAAATTCCATGTCCACCCATGATTTCGTCAGTTTCCAGAGGAGGGGCAGAAAGTGCCCACCCAAAAAAGAATCTGATGCATCCTGCTGAAGAGGAACGGGGATGTTCTGCGCTCTTCGAGCTGGTGCAAACTGGACCTTGATTCACTGATCAGTTAGCTTGAACATGTAGGTTGGGTTATAAGTAATTAAAAACAAATGAGTTAGTTGTTTCTCTGACTAACTTTATTATGAATGCATTGCGCAATCTTGGAACATTTTCGCGCAAAATCCAAACTGCACGCGCCCGTGGGAGCTAAAATAAGAGACAGTCTTCGATTCAACTTCGCAAATGAAACGAGTATTCATTTTACAGCTTAGATATGCACTGAACATTCGCAGTCCTGACCATCAAGCAGCTCTCTGTATTACGCGGAGTCGTGCGTAAAAGCGCATCTGTATCTCACTGCGCGCGCGGTCTGACAGAGCACTGATAATCAGACAGAGAAGGTGCTGATGGAGTTACTGGGTTATTAAGGGGTGTGAAAGCGACCAAATTACTGATGTGAACTGCCCAACTCCACTTATAAGAGCTTGCCTGAGCTTTCCACACGGGGGAGAGACAGCACCGTTACCTCCTCTAGAAAACACCTGCACCATTGATTTGATTTGGCTATTGCAGTGTGTGTGAGATTACAAATCAAAATCAAGGTATAGGGTTGAAATTCATACCCTGCTGTTTAAAAGTTTAAGGTGGGTAAGATTTTTGAATGTGTTCATCAATGCTGCATTTGCAAAAGTAAAGTTACCAGCGTTTACATAAATAGTACATAAAAGTCAGATAAAATGTCCTGAAACTTGATCACGTATTGTTTAAGTGGATAGTAGGCCTACATCAAACTGTAATTTTCAATTGCAAAACATTGTTTGAAGTCAGTTTATAGATAGATAGAAAAAAAAAATGCAAAAACAGTTTGGGATTAAAATCCATTTTGAAATATCACTACTTAGGGAATGAGAAAATCACATCTTTATTCACATTTATTATATTTATTCACACCGTACAGAGTTAAAATGGACTTATTCATAATTTTGCTTCACTTGCCATTAAAAAGTAGTGTTCTTTTTTTAAACTTTTATTGTTTATTAGTATAGAGCCAATTAATCTTTACTATAAAAATACTTTTAAAACATACAATTTTATTACTCCTACAGTTTAAAAACAGTACAAAAGTCATGCTTATCACAAACGGTGCTCATTAGGCCCCAAAGAGGGTCATATATCATCGAACAGGTCGTCCGGATCAAGGTTAGCCGCAGCGCTTGCTGGTTTGGGTTTGACGTTTGACGTTTTGCTCGTCTCGGCTTTGGCCTCTTCGGTCGGCTTCTCTCTAAAATTACAAAGTGAAGGAACAACCGTCAGCAGAAGGTAAAGGTTAAATACATAGGAGGAGCTAGTATAAGTCATGACACTGGAGCAAAGTCTGACTGCTGCCTGATTACAGTGACCCAGTCAAACCCCATCCCACCACAGGCTCCTTAAAACGGGGCCAAGACTAAACGCTGCACAGTTCACCCTGCTTCTGTCAAAAAAAGCTCCTTTATAATCAGGCACATGCCATGTGTTTTCAGCATCACAAATTTACTGCATGCTAATAAAAGGTCACTTTCAAGGTGAATCTGACACTGATGTACATCCTGCTGGAAATATGTGACATAAATGCCCTGAAGTCAGAACTACAGTAAGTTAAGCTGATAATATGAAGACAAAATGATTTTGGTTACTACATTGTGACAAAGTTAGCATGTCAGAAATGCTTCCTCAGCATTAAAACAAGAAAAGAAAGGTTAAACTGCAGTAATTCCCACAGGATCGTGTCTATAAGGGCTATACGGAGAGCTTTTCAAAGCGCTAGAAGAAATCAGGTCACAGGGAAAATAAATGAGATTTATGGTCCCGTAAGCCTGTTAATTTCAGGATGTGCCGGGGATCATGTAGCCTTTTAAGCAAAGCTTGTCCGGTGGAGTACCAGAAAACACATGGACAACACGGCTGGAATTAAACACACACATTAGAGAAAGTTAGTTGAATTATATAACATCTAATTAAACTGACTAGATGAATGTAAACTTCAAAATAAAAGTTCTTTAAGCAAATAACCATATTTTGATGTAAGTGGTTCTTGAACTCAGTGACTCTCTGGTGATCTTTTTCACATTACAGGTTTGTCAGATCAATACTGTACAACCTGTAAAACATTCAGAAAGAACCAGCAATCCGGGTCAGTTTTAGAGGAAAGACTTGAATTGGTTTGTGGTGATAAATGATTTCATGTAGAAACAGCTCACACGGAAAAGGTTGACTAATGCAGGTCTGGATGGTGACTGGCATCTGAACTGAGAGCATCACACTCCAAATCCAACACCTTTATATATATATATATATATATATATATATCAAAACCCGTCATAAGTGTCAATTGGCTCAAAAATATCAGAAAAACCTCAGTACACACCAAGATATGCTATTAAAGCAATGTGATTTAAAATTTTTTTTTTTTTTAAATATTATTAATTATATGTAATATAATTAAAAAAAATATATATAATTATATATTATATATATATAATATAATTAATATAAAATATGTTAAAGCATATCTATCTAGATATAAAATATATAAAATAATACATGTATAAATAAATCAATATATTCAATAATATTAACACACACACACACACACACACACACACACTTCTATATAAATAATGTATTAAATAAATAAATAGATTTTTTTAAAGGATAAATTCTAAGAAAAAGAATGAGTAAAAAGAATAAGAATTGAATGCATTAAATGTATAATGCACCAGGAATCATATTCTGAGTTTTCTGATTTTGTCTCAAGCAGACTAATATTTGTGGGCTTTAATAAGCCTCACTGTGGGGGAAATGGAGTTCATTAAAAGTTAACAGTGTCCACGTAAAGCATTCACACTCTTAAAGAGCCTGTCTCTGGAAACAAACTCTTCCTTATTACAAACAGGTCTGCATCCAGCAGTGTCCCCTCATAATGCAGCTACAGGACTCAGGTGAATAAGACACGGTTTTAGAGGATCATGTTACCAGAAACCCTTTAGGATCCTGGTGAAGACATAAGAGCTGCTTCATAAAATACCACCCTAATAACAATCAGGAAAAATACAAATGAAATATTCCACTGCAATGAGCCTCATTTGCTCAACAGCAAATGTTTAAAGTTTAAGGGGAAAACAGATTCACAACACTGAAATGTTACTGTCGAGTCGATGTTGAGTCAAAAAACTCTAAACCACATGGAAAATATACGTTTTTCTTCATGTAAATGTAAAAAAAAAAAAGACAAGAATATGATAAAACAATGAAGATTTAATGAAGAAACATTTCAGATTGTGCTCTATTTCAAGGTTACTAATCATAAATGCAACACAGAAGCATTTTGGCTGGAAGAATCAGGCTTTTGGGCCCCAATGTACAAGCAACCAGGCCTTATATTGTAAAACAGATTGCATTTCCAGGTTCATGATCCCGGCAGAATCGCATCCGAGGGCTCAACCTGCCACAAGTGCAGTTCAGGATTCAAATACCTGCTTCTGAGATGTGCAATTAAAAAGCTGTCTGGCAAAGAGGAAGCAAGTGTTAGGTGAGGTACACTGGGATTGAAGCAACAGAACGGAGCGGAAGTCTTTAAAAACACTTCAGAAACAGATGCCGCATTCTGTTGCTTCAACTAAATCCATTTATTAGCATAATCATCAGTGTCAATCATCAAGGCTGGTTGATGTTAGAGTTTTGTTCATTTTGTTTGTGTGAATGACTAAGAAATCATCCCGAGTTAGCTAGTTAAAGGAATAGTTCACCCAAAAATGAACATTTGTTAAAAATGTACTCACCCTCAGGCTGTACAAGATGAGTAGATGAGTTTGTTTCTTCATCAGAACAGATTTACAGAAATTTAGCATTACATGCTTTGTTCAGCAATGGATCCTCTGTAGTGAATGGGTGCCGTCAGAATGAGAGTCCAAACAGCTGATAAAAACATCACAGTAATCCACAAGTAATCCACACCAATCCACTCAATCAATTATTGTCTTGTAAGGTGAAATTCTGTGTGTTTGTAAGAAACAAATCCATCATTAAGATGTTTTTAACTTCAAACCATTGCTTCTGGCTAAAATACAAGTACATGATTCATAATAACACTTCGTCCAGTAAAAAAGTCCATGCCCTGTTGTCCTCTCACATCAAAACATATTCGTTTAGAACTGTTTTCAATGTTGACTGATTTGTGCATATTTCTCTCCTGATTCAGACGAGCTAACTATTTCATTGGCGGAGGCAATATTATGAGTAGAAGACTCATATTTTATGTTTTGAAGTTAAAAACATTGTAAAGATGGATTTGTTTCTTACAAATTTGTTTCTTCACAAGACGTTAATTGCTTGACTGGAGTTTGTGGAGTGTGGATTACTGTAATGTTTTTATCAGCTGTTTGGACTCTCATTCTGACGGCACCCATTCACTGCAGAGAATCCATTGGTAATCAAGTAATGTAATGCAAAATTTCTCCAAATCTGTTTTGATGAAGAAACAAACTCATCTACATCTTGGATGGCCTGAGGGTAAATACATTTTCAGCAAATTTTCATTTTTGGAAGAACTATTACTTTAAAGTAATAAACAGCTCCAGCTTGCAAACAGATCATGATTCTTCTGTAGAAATACAAAGAACCAAGTAAGAAAACTTTGTATTTGGTCTTTTCTTGCACTCACAGAGACCAGAGAGCTTTTATATGGTGTGTTGGTACCAAATAAACCCTGAGAGGCCTTAAGATTTAGATTTTTTTTTTTTACGTGTAAACACCAAAATAGAATCAGCTGATTCACTCATTCTCATTTGGCTCTCAAAAACCACATTTATTGAACTAAGTAACTCGAGCATCAGAAATGCGTCTTTGGTGCTTTCAGCAAGCCTTTAAAACACAAACTCAAAGTGAAACAATGCTTAGTCAACACAATCAGAGTGTAAACAGTGGATCTGCATTTCTGCACACGTAAATATCGCGGTTTGATCAAGGGGTTTCCGCATCTGGAAGTCATTTTGACGCAACTAAACTCTCCTGTAAGGACAGCTTTGAGACAGAAAGAGTGACTTTCCTACTGCCCTCTGGGAGGAAATCTATAGGTATGAGCAGGGATAACAGATGAGCACAAATGTAGACGCTGCTGCCTTGTAAGCCTCTATATTTGCTGTCATGATTCACTGGGAACAGGGCAGGAATTGTCTGCGGGTTGGGAAAAAGGTCTTAAGTTCCTTTTAAATTATTACGGACATGACGAGAAGTTCTGGAACTGGTTAAGAAAATGCAAAGGAGCCCAAAAAGAGGGAGAGAAGTTACGTTACGGTACAGTACGGAGCCAAATGTCAGACTACAGCCATATTGTGACATAAGATGCTGATGTAGGTAAATGTATATTCACATATCATAAAGTAAACCAATGGATGATTTTATTAGAACGATGCAAACAGATAGTAACACACTAAACTCAAAGTCAAAATCGACTCAAACTCAACTTGCATCAAGCTGCCATATTTCGATAAATCAGAACACATCCTGCATAACAAAAAAATAAATGAATTAAAAAATAAATAAATCAACAACCAACAATGAAATTGAAAGAAATTATATTTTGCAAAAATAAAATGACTGTTCTTAAGATTTTGCATTGTAAAAATATTTTTAAGAACTATGAATTACCACACCATTTGTCCCTACTGCAATAAAATAATTAAAAAATCTATTAAATTACATACATACACATATATATATACATATGCATATTAATGATAAACAACTATTTATACAATTACAACAATGTTTTATATATTATAATAAATAATAATTATATAAAGTATAAATTCTGCACACACAAACACAAAATATATAACAAAATAATTATATTATGACCTAAATTTCTATTGACAATTAGATGTAAACACATAAATGAATTGAACAAAAATATATTTGTTTAAAATATATTTTTTTAATATCTATAAAACATGTTTAAAATGACAAAAAAAAACAAAAATATATTATGTATAATAAATTATATATTAATTGTATATGATATCAAATTATATTTAAATGAAAAAATAATATATTATTACTATTATTTAAATTGAAAGTATAATCCATTGTAGTACTTTTTTGTTTTGAAAACGTGAGTTTTGGGGGGAAATGTACTTATCATGGAAATGATGTCACAATGCAAAAATAAATAAATAAAAAATATTAATATGCAAATAATGATTTCTTTTTTATCCTTTTGATTGTGAGGTAAAACTCAAGCCGGACATTTCTTTAGGAGACCCACGAAGCAAACACACATACTGAGGTCTGGATTAATGCAGTGTAACTAGCCTGATTGTTGTCTGCTGTCGTGCTCTGCCAGATCCATCTCTAGGCAGGTGCTGGGAGACTGTAGAACAGCACAGTTTCAGCCAGGGGCCAAATGAATCCATGTCTTTCTTTCTTTCTCTCGCTCTCTCTCCCTTCCTTCATCTCTCTCTTTCGGTCTTTCTTCTTCTTCTTTTAAAAAAAGAACTATTTAACTTCTGATGCATCTCTGAATCTTCTAATAAGAGTTTCGACTTCCTTCTACTTGACCTGGAAGGAGACACTTTACAGTCAATTTACTTTGCAGTCTCAGTGATTTACAAATCTCTTTTTTTTGTTATTTGTCTGCACAATCTATAAACACAACAATCTAACTTTCTCTTTCTCAGAAATGACTTTTCACATCATCACAAAACCTTCTCGCTTTCCAAGCCCTCCCTTCCATCATCTGCCTCCGTGCTCCAATCAATTTACAACAGATGAAACCAAGTCCTGCCCCACATAGACTTACATAAAATGCATTGCAGATTTTCACATTCATCTGAATAAAAAAAATGAACCAAAGACGTGATTACACTCCCCTGATCCGAACATGTGTCGAGAGAGTTGAGGATGTGCACCACAAGCGGTCCTGTGGCTGAATAAACAAATGATGTCTGCTGGGTGATTCTTTTCAGCCTTTAGAGGAGAAATGCTTTTAAAAATGGGCTTTATTAGAGCAGATGTCATGGCACAGAGTCTCACCATCTGTAGAGAGCAGTGATTGTGATGTTTGTTTGTGAGAAAAGGGGGGGAAAAAACGGTGGCACTGATTCTTGTCTTTATCCAATGACTGTATTTTGCCTGCTGGGAAGCTGCTACTGGCAAATTTCTCGATACCCATACAGGGCCTTTAAACAGATAATAAAAGGCCATTTGCTTTTTGATTACTCTAGAGATGTTGGCAGAGCGATAGAGACATTGGCATGGAAGGTGTTAGAGGTCTGAACAATAGGCGCGTTTCCATTACAGATTTGCGCAAAACTTTGGCGATATTTTATAAATGTCGATAAAAAAGTATTGCAAAATGACGGCGTTTCCATTAACCAATGTTATGAGACTTAAACGTAACCTTTTGCCTCTCGCGATAAGTCATGGCAATGGATTTTGGTGGGATTTTGGCTATATTTATTCAAAGGAGGCTTATGCGTGTATCTTTACAGAAGCAGCAAAGAGAGCCGCTTCAGAAACGTGCGTGGCTGGAATAAACCATAGCCTGTAAAAAAACATAAACAAAAGCATTGAGTGGCCGCAATCAGCTTCAGTGACCGTATCAGAGCCACACTGCACCGCAGACGTGTGCAGTGTAAATTGCATTAATAGTAGTGAAAGCCCCTTATACTGGAGCGCGGCCACTTATGAAGTGTTTGTTGGAGGTTATAGTACGTTGAAGAATGATCATATGACTTTTTACATACGCCATGTGACCTGTAAATGCGAAAAAGCCGTCTCCATTGCAGTTTTGCGAATTATTCCTTTTTCGCATTGCCTGAAAAACCACCTCATGCGAGCGTAAAAACTTTTTTGCGATATATGGCCGTTTTTGCCAAATTGACGCGTTTCCATTAGGCGTATTTTCAATTCGCAATTTCAATTTGCGCAATTTGAAGGGTAATGGAAACGCGCCTAATGATTGTTTTCATAATGTTCACTCATTAGTGAACTTACTTTGATATTTACTTGAAGTTTGGGGTCAGTAAGATTTATTTTTGTTAAAGAAATGAGTACTTTTATTCAGTAAGGATGCATTACATTGTTCAAAAGTGACAGTAAATACATTTATAATGTTACAAATCTATTTCAAATAAATGCTGGTCTTTTCAACTTTCTATTCAGTAAAAAAAAATCCTGAAAAATCACTGTTTCCATAAAAATATGAAGCATGACACTGAAGACTGGAATAATGATGCTGAAAATTCAGATTTGCATCACAGAAATAAATTACATTTTAAAATATACTGAAATAGAAATCAGTTACTTTGAATTGTCAAAATAGTTCACAGTATTACTGATTTTATTGTGTTGTTGATTAAACAAATGCAGCCTTGGTGAGCATGAGAGACATTAGAATTAACGTAAACCTGTATGAAAGTAGACAGTCAAGCTCCAAAAAGGGGAAAAAAGCACCATAAAAATAATTTGTGTAGTCACGTAAAGTAATGTTTTGTGTGGCAAGTTTTGTGAAGCAATGCTAAAATGTATTAAATTAAACAAAAAGTATTGCTTTTCATTGATTTATTTATTTGCCATTTTTGGAGCATGACAGTCTCATTCCCTATCCTTTTCATTTTTTGGAAACCAGCATTAAGATTTTTCAAAACATCTGCTTTTGCATGAAGAAAGAAAGTCATCAAGACAGCGAGTACCGGATGACAGAATTTTGGGGTGAACTGTTCCTTTAACTCCGTCTGCCACATAAAACGAAACTCATTCATGATATACCGCCACTAATTTGTGTCACGTTTCACAAGAGCGTTCCAGCTCTCTCTGAGGCACAGAATTATGCGTAATTAGCCGAGGCATTCAAAGCCATGCGGCTGTTAAAAACCTCATTCCAGGAACAGAATGAGAATCCTCCAGCTGGATTTCTCCACTCGTGAGATACGAAGTGGCTTATGTGATATTATTCTCTAAACAAGTTACAGCCAGATCTCTATGCCATGGCAGTCTATTGAAGTTTGGAAAATCTTACTGCGGTGACAGACCCTGCAGAACGAGAGAAGAAGTCCAATGCAAACTCTCAGTCTCCCTCAACACCTGAACACACGCACAAACCATCTGGCGTAGAGGCACCATTCTGTCATAGACCACCGGGGCCTGTGAACGTCACCGCTTTGAGTGTCTGCTGACACGGGAAGCAGACGCTGACACTGGGAGGCTAGAAACACTTTTAAACAGAATCAGTTTAAACATTTACTCTGCCTGCAGAGTCACAAAAACACTCTTGTTTTTACCAAGTTTTAAAAGACCCTCATTAAACGTTAATCTCTGCATAGCCCAGCATAACGTCAATACAATATGAAGCCAAAGCGTCTGAAATGTCTGCCAACTCGAGAAACTTTCATATAGAATATGTCTGCCAACCCAAAAAACACGGGCTCTGTGCCAAATGCTAGTGAGCTGCCTTTCTACCTACTGTCTACTTTGGCAGCTGCCTTCTAAGGCAACATCCCAACAGAACTGATTTGAAAGGTGTAACGAGTCTGTTAATCGATCAATCGAGTCACACATACCGCAGTCCTCATGTAAAGCGTGTAAGACATTTATCTAGTGCTTGTAGTTGATCACAGTAGTCTAGACATTGGCATGTTGTTAAGCTAACAACTCAGTACTCAAATAAACGCAAAAAAATCCATAACATACACAAATATTGGGCGAAATTATTTCGTGTTTCATCAGCTATTTATTTTATCAATATTTTACAGTAAGATATCAAATGATATTGATACACATTTATCACTGTTTGAATATATTTTCATAAAATTCAGCTATATAAAAGTGATGCAGGAAACATTTTCTGATCAGTTAAACTGCATGACTTTTCCATGATTTTCCCAGTCTTTTCCCAAACAATTTTAGATTTTGCCATCACAATCATTTTTAGCAAAAGAAATACTCATCATAAGGCTTGTTGACTATAGAAATACTACATAAATTTAAATGATCTTTAAGATTTTATTAATGTGACTTTACCAGGACTAGGAAAAAATAGATAGATAGATAGATAGATAGATAAAATAGATTAGATAGATTAGATAGATAGATAGATAGATAGATAGATGTTTAGATGGATAGATCCATCCATCCATCCATCCATCTATCTATCTATCTATCTATCTTATTTATCTATCTATTTTTTCCCAGTCCTGGTAAAGTCACATTAATAAAATCTTAAAGATCATTTAAATTTCTGTTTCTGACGGACAGACAACAAGCCTTATGATGAGTATTTCTTTTGCTAAAAATGATTGTGATGGCAAAATCTAAAATTGTTTGGGAAAAGACTGGGAAAATCATGGAAAAGTCATGCAGTTTAACTGATCAGAAAATGTTTCCTGCATCACTTTTATATAGCAGAATT
>NW_015536501.1:1466044-1466217 GCF_001515605.1 Sinocyclocheilus anshuiensis | reverse complement strand
ATAGATAGATAGATAGATAGATAGATAGATAGATAGATAGATAGATGGATAGATGCACGGATGGACGGATGGATGGATAGATAGATAGATAGATAGATAGATAGATAGATAGATAGATAGATAGATAGATAGATGATAGAAAGAAAGAAAGAAAGAAAGAAAGAAAGAAAGAA
>NW_015536501.1:1451842-1464317 GCF_001515605.1 Sinocyclocheilus anshuiensis | reverse complement strand
GACGGACGGACGGACGATCCATCCATCCATCCATCCATCTATCTATCTATCTATCTATCTTATTTATCTATCTATTTTTTCCCAGTCCTGGTAAAGTCACATTAATAAAATCTTAAAGATCATTTAAATTTCTGTTTCTGACGGACAGACGGACAGACAGATAGACAGATAGATAGATAGATAGATAGATAGATAGACAGACAGACAGATAGACAGACAGATAGAACTGTGGGAAACCCTGAAAGAATCTCCTAGGAATAATAACAAATAATAACTAACGCCAAATAATCTCCAAAACAGTGCGACTATTTTAAGATAAACGCAACAGGTTTTCTCAGGATCGGTGTCCCTCAGGTGCCATCAAGTCTGAAGAAGTTGCTCAACGCAAATCTAAACCATTCATGGGATTTTTATTGTACAATTACAGAGGCAACTGAGGTACTGGCAAAGGAGGAGATGAAATTATACACATTCTCCTATTAATAAGTAAAAATGAGCTGGAGAGAGAAGCACCCAGGGGGGCCTCCACTGGAAAAATACAAGTGCTGGCAAACGACCAATGGTTTCCGTACAACAGAAGAGGGTTCTGGGAAAGCCGCTTCTGTCTGCTTGACTGGCTGCAGGTGCGGAGAGAAAGCAGCATCCAAGGTTGCATAAAACGGACACCAGAGAATAAGACAACTGGAATTATCACTGACATTTTTATGGCTGCAGTCGCAGGGGTTTATGGGTATCATATGCAACATTACATAACAGGCCTCCAGGAGTTTGAGTTTGTTACGAACCGATCGACCGCAATAAAACGTGTAATTAGATGGATGGAGGATGTGTGTAAGGATGTGAGAGATGATACCTGGATCTCTGTCGCTGGTCCAGCGCTGCTCGTTTGGCTTGAGTCTCCAGCTGTTGGAGATGTCGGTGGCGGCGTTTTCGACAGGGCGCCACATCTGGGATGTCATTTAAGCTGTCGTCCATCGGGTTGCTTTCTGGCATCTCTGTTAGACAAAACATGGAAAAGTTCAAGTTCATCCAATGTTCATATTTGCAAAGAAAATGTACTTAACATTTAGTCAGTATTTCATTATGCCATATTCATGAATTTTACTTAATTTTTAATCAGAAATGGTATAATTCATTATAAATGTAAATATTTTGAATGAATCTAGCAGAACATGTAATAAAATATATAATTATAATCTATAAACATAATATTTTAACATTATAATGAGCAGAAATAATGTGCATCAAACAGACCAAACATTAAACAAATTTACTTTTTTTGGAAATAATTTAATTGACATAATCTCAGGCAGATCCATCCTGAACATAATATGACTGAATATTATTTATATATTAATACAAATATAATATTAAATGCATACAAATATTAATATATTTCATTATCAGTAATATTAAATAATAATATGTATTATTATTTTTATTTCATACATGTATTTAAATAACAACAACAACAGCAATTATTATTTAAATACATACTTTCTATATTTCTATTCTCCTTGTAAGTGCATTGTTATTATCTTAATTTTATTAACAGCACGTGCATTAAAAACTTTGACTAAAAAACAAACAAATAATCATTATCTAAATTATTCTGCCAATAATTTAGATGAGATTAACGCATTTAATTTAAGCAGAAACATTCAGCCAACCTGATCAGTTATTGAGCTACATAGCCATCTGTTGCCAATTTCATGATTTCAGTCAAGATGAGTTATTATCTGTGAATGTTATTATTTGTGATTGTTTGCATATATAATGTCTCTGAACAGGATTAATGGAGGTTCTCACAGCCAGCATTCAGGCAGCTGGCCAAGATATGACTCTGCTAACACAATCAACATCACAAACGCATTAAAAGCATGTTGAGCATCAACATTAAATGATGTACATGCAGTGGGACTGCAATAAAACCCAGCAGGAGCACATCTGTCTCATGTGATATGTCATTGTAGCACAGTGGGATACTGTTCAAGAATCCAATAGTACTTGTCCTTTAAAGTACTATTGCATTGCCAGACACATTTCCATGATTGTTTCTGGCAGTTGTTTACAGTTTAATTTACACAGGACAGATATAGCTATGAAACTGGGTGGGTTTGACTCGCGTTAGTTGATGCAGCAAACATCCTAACCACATTAAAGACTCTTTCAATTATCCTTCACGTACTGCACCCTCATGGTAAACTTTATAGTTAAGATTAAAAAGACTAAAGCTACAACTCATACTCTTTAAACACAAAAACATAACCATGCACACACTCTGAAACATAAACCACTGAATCACGCTTTAAGGAAGGAAAGAATAGGACAATGAGGAACTATGCCAAAGTGACACACACCTAGCAACCATACATTACAATTCATACTGTTTACAGGGTCACACGACCGTGGAAGGGGGTTTCTTATAGTGCTTTTCACTTTTACTCCACAGGGTTTACACAAGGGGAAAAACAGAAAAATTGAGCAACCCGCAGACTAAATCATGTGTGACTCCACCTCATTTCCCTTTTTGTGCCTCAAAACTCTGACTCAACAGCCTGACGGAGCCCCCAAATACGGCCTTAGAGTAGCCCGATGTCAAAATCGACCAAAAGCAGACGGTGTTGCCAAGGAACAACTCGTCTAGGAGATGACGTCATTAACAATGACGGACGACGCTGGGAAAATCTGAGGGAATTAACTACCTGTAGGCCGTCTCAGTTCTGGCTCGAAGGTTTAATATGCTGGACGACACAGCGGTTCTCAGCAGGGAAAAAGACATTAGCGTGGTCATGCTTTGGACAAGAGAGCAAATACCTACAGTGATGTCAGCGCTCTCATTGACGCAATGCAATTACAAGTCTTCACTGTTCTGTGCAGTTTATTTGTGGTCTAATGGTAGAAATACTGCGAACAGAACCATACCGCCAAACCAAACTTTATGCTAAGTATCTATCATTTTGACGATAGTGGTCCTGACAGAAGTAATGTTATATAATGCAGCATAGCTATTTAAAAAACTAACAGTTAATTAACCATGCAGCAATACCTATTATGGATAATCCAGCGAATTAGATACTTTACAAATGAAAAATAAATCATCTGATGGATGCAAACCAGAATCGGAAAAGTCTAAAATTTAAGATGAAGGGGCAAAAAATGCCCCTAAATAAATGCAAGTATCTGCTTAAACTTAAGTATCTGACATAAAGGACAACACAGATATTAAATGAGGTAAAAACTGCCCTTACAAAGCTAAAAAATGCCCCTTGAAATCAGTTCTGGGAGCAAATATTGCCCCTTAATAGAAAACGTAATTCCTGATGCTCATGCAAACCGAAGATAAGGTCATTTATAAATGAATAAAACTGATAACAGCTGCTTCACATTGTATAACACAAGATAAACACAAAAGACTTTCAATATTATACGAACAACATCATAAAACCCAATATACAAATCGTAAATTGTTAAATATTTGATACACACAACTCTAAAAGTTGGATTCCACATTAATGCACCAATCAGAGATGTAGACCTAGTGGATTATTCCATATTTCTTTGTCGATTTCTATCATTGCATGGTACATACTGTCATTCTGTCTGGCCCTACATCAAGATCTTGAGCTTTCATGCGCTTGTCAAAGTCACTGTAGATCAAATCAGCATCGTGCTGCTTTCAGGGAAGAAATTCCACTAAATTCGCAACACATTGCTAAGCTATATTAAAATATGAGTTTCGTTTGATGTTCTAGGCACAAATTCAGTTGTGGGCTCATCAAGTTTGACGTCAAACTTTGTAAATATGTAACTATGTCCAATGAGCACAATATTACAGAGCCTTGAGAACAAATCAACTCCGAATATACAGCGAGCTGAAGAATGAGAATTTCCACAAATCCACACAAACTAAATCACAGACTTTGTTAAAAGTAGGCTGAGAAAGTTTCAGCAGTAATTTGCATTAAAAAAAAGTTTGAGGTACTTGCATCTGAAATTGTGGCTCTCTGGAAACTTTAAAGGAGTATGAGAAAAATGGCAACCTGAAAAAGACAACCTTAACTACAGTATATGCTTTATTTTAATTTTTTTTAGCAGAGGCAATGGAAAAAATTGTTTGGAATACAGGTTTGGAAGGATATAATAACAGAATTTCAATTTTAAGTTAGAAGAATAACCTTGTGTAAGAGGCTGTCTGGGTTCAGTCTCCTGTTCATCTTCTGTACTGCCTCCATTATCACTCTCTCCAGGACTCTTACCTGCCGCAGTCTCCAACGCCTTGTGCTCTTCACTGTCTGCCTTTTTCCTTTCAAGAGAATACAGTAGGTACATCAAGGCATATAAGAAAACATATTGCAGACTGATTTCTAGAAATAACTGATTCACGTTCTAAACAAAAGTAAGAGAATGCACAAACATTTGAAAGTTTCTCTTTCACTCAAAAACTGTTTTCCTTCCTTTCATCCTCAGGGTTTTTATTTTTTTGAACTACCATTCAAATGTTTTGGGTCAGTTAAGATTTTTTTTTAATCAGTATTTTTATTTCACCATGATGCATTAAATTGTTTGAAAGTGACAGTAAAGACATTTAGAATGTTACAGAAGATCCATTTCAAATAGATGCTGTTCTTTTTAACTTAATTCGTCAAAAAATCCTGAAAAAAAAAATGTATTGCATTCTCTACAAAAATTTGAAGCAGCACAACTGTTTTCAACATTGCTAATAACAAATGTATCTTGAGCAGCAAATCAGCACATTAGAATGATTTCTGAAGGATCACGCGACACTGAAGACTGGAGTAATGATGCTGAAAATTCAGCTTTGCATCACAGCAATAAATTACATTTTAACATATATTCAAAAAGAAAACAGTTATTTTGAATTGTAATAATATTTCACAAAATAAATGTTTTTAATGTATTTTTGATCAAATAAATGCTGCCTTGGTGAGCAGAAGAGACTTTTTTCAAAAACAAACTATTCTACAGATCATCAACTTTTAAATAATAATGTACATATAGATACACATATATTTGTTGGACTGTTTGAAATCAATCATTATTTTTGCAACTCATTCAGGTGTCATAAGTGGCACAGACATAAGACTCCTTTAAGTGTGTTAATCAAGGGCACTGAACTTTCTTGGGTTCGCATCTAAACGTTTTAAGTTAAGTTTTCCATCATGCCACAGTTGTCCACTAGAACAGAGCTTGTTGCTGTCGTTTTAAGTTTTGTTTTCCCACAAAAAAAGAAGTGTAGACAGGAAAATGTGCTCAACACAAAACTAGAAGTGCTAATCATGAATGTAACATCGTCAGGGGATTACCTAACAGGAGAAGGGAAATGTTGAACTGAAAAATGCTTACGATCATGTGAGGATGTATCATGATGCAATGCGGCACACATCTTTACCTCTTTTCAATAGATTCCTCCAGCTCTTTGACTCTTTTCTGCAGGGCTCTGAGTTTGGCTTTCTTCTCATTTAGGACCAGCACAAATCGGCTGTACAGGTCTCTCTCCAACGTCTCCTTCCCCTGGACGTACCTCTCCATCCTGTGGAGAGGGTGAAGACCAATGAGACCCACCCAAACACTCATGCGGCCCACTCTCCCTGGACATCCGATCGGGTTGACAAGAGTGGAAATGTTTAGTTATGAGAGTGTTTGTGGTTTTATAAGTGGATAAACACTCAATTACTTAACATGGAAAACCTTAAGAGCGTATTGAACCGAACACCTGTGGTAGTTGTTTGCAAAATACACACACTCAAGCTAATAAAGAGCCGTCAGTGTTGAGTAGCATTACAAATTCCCCATAATTCTGGTTTTGGAAGATGTTAGAAAGTGTGGCGGCACAGTCTGGCCGATGATGTCACTGCTGCTGTTTCTCACAAAGGAAAGATTGAAGCACAAGAAAAGAAAGTAAAGAGGAACTTCTTGTCAATTTGGCTGGGATTCCCTTGTCATTCTCCTCCTGAATGCGTCATGTGCTTTAAATCAGCCATATACACAGCAAAAAATACTGAAGTGCGTATGCATATCTACAGTTTCCCCTTGAGTATCACAGCAAACACAAACTAAAAACATCTTGTGTATCTGGAGTTCCTTAGTAACCATTTAAAAAAAGCAGCCAAGATGCTCTTTCATTCTGAATCATGGGAGATGATGAGGAGGGGAGAGGGTAATCCAAGAGGAAGTTGTAATCATAAACAAGTGAAAGGCTTGCGTAATCACGCTATTTTGTTTGAAATCAATTTTGGCATTACACAAAAAACCTTGTGAACATTCCCAGGAACAAAGAAACAAATCAAAAGCATATTCCCCACATTTGTAGACATATTTTTCATGTTGTAGTTCACTTCTAAGCATTTTCAAGCATCAAAAATATCATAATTTAGTTTTAAATATAATATAATAGAGATAAAAATGCATAATAATAATCATGATAGTTTTGGCCAAACTTCAACAGAGAACAAGAACAGGCATATTTTAAATAAATAAGTATAATGAATTATTTTTTTTTTCAGTATTAAGGATTTTAATTTTACATTTAATTTGAAAGCACACAGCAGTTTCGAATTTTACATTTAAGGGATGACTTTGAGTAATGTAATGTTTCCAGAACAAAAAGTATTTGAGTAATGCTAACCACTAAGCTTAACTTGCTCATAAATCATAAAGCGCTATTCTAAAAAACCCATTAGAGGTTCCTGAGGGGACCCGTGTTGAATTAGCCTTCCAGGTTAGCTTACAAATTGATGTCTTTAGTGAACAGCTCTGTTCTGCAAATTATTTTATTTATTCCAAACATCCATTTTTACAGTTCTGTGGGAGTTGGGCAGTATTGATCTGGTGTGGACCTACTCTTTAGTGATGTGTTCCTGTTCTCTTCTCAGCTTCTGGTTCTCCTCAAGCAGGTGCTGGTTTTTGGCCTGTAGACGTGCGCTCTGCTCCAGGCCATGACTAATGAGCTCCCTTATGACTTCAGTGGGCTCAGGCACCGCCTGCAGATCCACCACGCCGAGCCTGAACTGACAAATAAAGAGAGAACAAGATTAATAATAGAAGACCTCGTGCAACCTGGCACCTGGAGGAGACACCTGCCTATCAGCTATTAGCATTAGCATCCTGGCTGGAGACACAAGTGAGATTGGCTAAGAATGAACTTCGCCTACAGACGGTGAGATTTATTTGTTGGTTTCTGAGTTTATGGTTGTGGAGCAGGGATGTGGTGTAATGTACTGGAGCTGGATCACATCACTGAGATCCAGACGTTCTCACTATTTTTGACCAAATAATTTCCATTACTTTTCCATCAAAAAATTCTGTCAATCTTTACCGACCAAAAATATTTAAATTTGTTTAGATTTAGAGGAATTTGGTAACGAATCATTCAGACTGATGTGTGAAACTGTTTGACTGATTCATTGAAAATACTCAACAGAACAAATTTAATCAGACCTAATATCAAGCCAAAGGAATATTTTAGAACAAATCAAAACTGAAATGTCAATGTCTTTACCAGGATAGTTAAGTTTTGGCCCAAACTTTTGGCCCATTCTCTAGAAAATACACACACACACACACAAAATAATTACTATTATTTAATAGTATTTATTTGATAATTACTATTATTTAATAATTAATAAATTTTCTGTAATTTATAACAAAAATACACATACATTTAAATTAACATATTGTAAAAATAACATATTATATACATATAAATTATATAAATACATTATTTTATATATATAAATTATAATTATAAATTCACAAATTATATTTAATTATATAAGTATATATAATTATACTAAATACATGAATTAATAAGTAAATAATCAAAAGATAAATAAATGAATAATACATAAAAAAATTATGAAATGAATAAAATAAAAAATAATAAAACAAAAGACTTAATGAATAAAATAAATGAATAAAAATGATATTTTAAATATATAAAAATAGATAAATAAATTATTATATATATACATTATGAAATATTATAAATACAGATCTATAATAAGCTTAATTTACATAGACTGGATACACATTTGCAGCACAAAAAGCACAGTGCTAATCCAGCACAGACAGAACCTGGTTAAAGTAAAACGAGGGAAGTTCATGAATACAATGCTTTTTTTATCTGCAAAAAAACTGAAAAACTGTTTAGTGAATTCACACCTCAGGGTTTCACTGCCCAAATCTGTCTAGCACCTGGACAAACACACCAACATTTAGCCTGGACTCTTGTACTGATAAGACAAGCCAACCGCTGTGATGGGAGCCAGCGGGCGACAGCGAGTCTCTGATCCTCAAATAGATGAACTCTGACAGGACACACAAGGGACTGTGTAGTGTGTGCCAGTCTGTGAATGATAAGAATGACTGCACTGAAGAGCACTGAAGATAACAGAACACAATGAAGTTCCTGCCGTCAACCTACCGAGTCTTCTTGACGGCTGTAAGCAAAAGACAGTGAGTGGGAACAAGAAAGCGAATCCTTATGACCTTGTTGTGAACGACTCTGGTAATGTATGTAGTAATGTAGCACTAAAAGAGAAGTTTAGCATGTTCTTTAGGGAACGGAGATCAAGCTGTCAAGCTCAAAAAAGGGGGCTAAAAAGGAAGCATAAAACTATTGTAAAAGTAGTCCATTCCACCTGCGCACTATTTTCCCAAGTCTCCTGAGGTCAACCAAATGCTGTGTGAAGAACAGACTAAAAATTACACTTCTATTGTTATTTCCTAACATTCGCTTATGTTGTAGCAACAACTCTCGTTTAATGTTTTGGTTTGTTTTATACTTAAAGCTACCAATACTGCTTTAAGTCTTTTAGAATATAACATAGAAGTAGTTCAAATGAATAGTATGGTGTTTTGAATCATTGAATCATGCAAATGAATCATTCAGTCATTGAAAAGAATCAACTCAACAAACAAATTCACTCAGAAATCAGACCTGATTTCAATTCCAAGAAACATTTTAGAACCGATAAAACAGACATTTACATGGTATATGTATACATACAAATTGGGAATAATAAAAATATGTAAAAGAGAAATAATTAAAAATCAAATGATAAATAAGTAAACAATGTTAGACAAATCAATACATAAAAGAAAATAAAAGAATGATAATTAATGATAGAGTTAATGGAATAAAAATGACTAATATTATATTGCTTCACACTACAGCAAATAAATTGTGACCCTGGACCACAAAACCCGTCTTAAATCGCTGGGATATATTTTTAGCGTCAAAATTAACGATTTTTCTTTTATGCTAAAAATCATTAGGATATTAAGTAAAGATCATGTTCCATGAAGATATGTTGCAAATTTCCTACCGTAAATATATCAAAACTTCATTAGTAATATGCATTGCTAAGGACTTAATTTGGACAGCTTTAAAGGCGATTTTCTCAATATTTATTTTTTTGCTCCCTCAGATTCCAGATTTTCAAATAGTTGTATCTCGGCCAAATATTGTCCTATCCTAACAAACCATACATCAATGGAAAGCTTATTTATTCAACTTTCAGATGGTGTATAAACCTCAATTTCGAAAAAATTGACCCTTATGACTGGTTTTGTGGTCCAGGGTCACAATTATCCAAAGTACTTATTTTTTTGGAGCTTGCCAGCTGCATCTTCTTTCTGTGTTCCACAGAGGAAAGTCAAATGGATTTGGAAAAGAGATCGATGAGGTGAATAAAGGAAGACTGATTTTTAATTTTGGTCCATATCATACCTCTTCAGTTTTTCATTCCACACAGAACAAAAGAGCCAGCTCTGATGCAACTGTCACATTTACAAATCCTTAAACTAGAGATTCAACATGGAACCTTTTCCAGCCAGAATGTGACGTACCATCGAGCAACACTCACACCGAGTCCTTTACATGATGAGCTCAGAACTTCCATGTCTCAGAGTGCTTATTTAGACAGGTCTGTGTAGTGAACCTGGACGCAGCCCATTCATCCCACAGTGGGAAGCCAAATTGAGGAGACAGACACAGGTTGAATTGCTATTAAAACTCTTATGACGAAGACCAGTGGCTTTATGCTTAAAAAAAACAAACAGTTGTTCATGAGTCACACAAAATCATCATTTGAACTTGTCTAACTCAATGATACATGAGGAGGCAAGCCAAACATTAGAGCTGAAGTCAAGAGAGATACTTTTTTGGGCCTAAATACAATCACATCTTTTAATAAAGATATTTTGATATATATTACTGATTATTAAAAGATTTTTTTAAAAAGCATTTTTCCATTTCTTCAAAAGAAGCTTATTTAATTAAGCCTTAAAGGTTCATCCAAGTTCACCCAAAACTGAAAATTTGCTTAAATTTTACTCACCTCAAGCCACCCAAGGTGTAGATGAGTTTGTTTCATCATCAGAACAGATTTGGAGAAATGTAGCATTACATCACTTGCTCACCAATGGATGCTCTGTAGTGAATGGGTGCCGTCAGAACAGCTGATAAAAACATCACAATAATCCACAAGTAGTCCACACTACACTAGTCGCTCAATTAACGTCAGTGCAGATTTCTCTCCTGATTCAGACAAGACAAATTTTTCACAAGAAAAAGCAACATTATGGATAGAAGACTTGTATTTTAGCTGGAAGAAACGGTTTGATGTTAAATACATCTTAACAATGGATTTGATTGGTGTGAATTACTTGTGGATTATTGTGATGTTTTTATCAGCTGTTTGGACTCTCATTCTGACGGCACCCATTCACTACAGAGGATACATTGGTGATGTAATGCTGAATTTCTCCAAATCTATTCTAATGAAGACACAAACGCATCTCCGTCTTGGATGGCCTGAGGATGAGTACAGCAAAAGAAAATTATGACAGTTTTTGAAACATTGACTAGTGGACTTTTGGGGGAGAAAAGGCTGAAAAAAGAAGAGGCAAAGCAGAACACAGCCTCTTTAAATGAGGAATACTGATGGATTTGATGACGGACGTGAGGTAAACACACCAAACACAACCATAATCCAGCGGAGTTAAGGAAACGAAACGTTCCCCCAAAAGAGTGACTAAGAATGACCTCTCGACAGAGCCAGCATTGTTTCTGTATATGGCTGGCTGGTCTGGAAAGTATTAGACAGTTTCATCTCTGCAATCAGTCAAGTGGCCGGCAGAACCCAGAGCAGATGCCATCATATCCCCACGAGGACGCTGGGAACCGATCTCCGTTTGTCCCTGTGGGAACGGTCGTTTTCTAGGTGCCACAAACGCACTAAACCACACACAGAGCGCCGGACCTCCCAAAGTTTCCTAGGACTTCTTCAGTGTCTGACCACATAAAAGTCACGTGACTATGAAAACGTGCATCACAGCTAAACTACTATTATGAACAAAAACAGCTTTGCAAAATCAGAAAAAAAAACTGAAAGAGATTTCTGAAAGACATATAGCAGGAAATTTCATATTGCATATCTATTTAATGCACAATAGCATTATATATATTAATATATCAATATTATACACAATTTTTAAAAAATATGTTATGGAATAATTGTGTTTTCTATCTTTTGCAAATGTAATTTTCTATATAGGGTAGAGTGGGGGAAAACGCCCCCTACTGTTTTTCCCAAAATAACCACAAGATAAAGTCATTATATAAATTTGTATTGTAACTATGGACTTTGTTGACGAGAGTGATGTAGAAGTTTTCACCATGAAGCTTACACTGGTGATGTACCGGAGAGAAAACAGATTTCACAGTAAATTATCTCATTTTCAGCAGTAAGAAAAAAAGTGTTTTAAAGCTTGTTGTTTTGTAGAACATCACAGTTATATATGATATGAGAACAGTAGGGCCTGTAGATAAGGAGTACGTGCTATTTAATAAAAATATAATTATATTTTCAGAATGGCATAATTGTTTTTTTAAGCATAGTCTGTGGGGTAAAACACCCCCAGTGGGCAATGAGCAATTACTGTAGTTATTCTGTTCTGAATATCAAATCCTTTGTTTTTCCATCAAATATATTCTAACCAGTTGAATTAAAATATTTGGATTTTACATATAAATATTACCTCAAGTTAGCATCAGGTAGCTAGTTAGCTAGCATCAGCTAACAAAATGTTTCAAATAGGCTATAATTCTGTCATTCATAATTATTGATTATATTCTTTTTAATTTTAAGCAAAAACTGTCTGTACTCTGATTTTGCTGTAAATGTTTACAGCAAATTGCTTTGTCAGACTGGGGGGCATTTTACAACGCCCCCTTGGTACAAATTTCATTTTTGTTAAAAATCTAATAACATGAAAACTCTGGACATTTTTCATACATTGTTTATAATTTATGTCATTGTCACTAAAACCATGATAACTTTTTAGAACACACAGTCCATAAGGGGGCCGTTTTCCCCCACTCTACACTATATATATATATATATATATATATATATATATATATATATATAGATAAAAGAAAATTTTG
>NW_015536501.1:1448710-1451436 GCF_001515605.1 Sinocyclocheilus anshuiensis | reverse complement strand
AAAAGTAAATTTTGACATTTATACACATAGCTAACTTACAAAACAATCAAACATAACATGTATACACTAACAATATTTCTAAGTCTCAACAGTGTCACCCTGAAGAGAACGGTTAACTTGATGACGGCTCAGTTTAAACACATCCACATGTCTTGGATAGGAGTTTGTGTAGCCCAGCTCTGGGATGCAGAGCATCAGTGTCAAGCTAGTTTACAGCTGTGATCTTCCACGCGCTGCCAGGAACGCTTCCACATGTGCCACAAAAAGACTTGTTTCAGCGCCAACACATGAGAAGTGCTAAACAATTAACAGCAAAAGGAACAAGAGAAAGAAAAGCAGGGTTTTTTTTCGCAAGATCCCCCTGAACGTGGGTCTGATAGTAATTACAGCATTTACAAATACATGGGGGCATTGAGACCCAAACCATGGCAACGTTTTAAATCTCTCATGTTTGCTGCTTGTTTGTTGGATTATTTGAGTAAACCGGATCATATCATTTTGGATTTGGCACTTGCGTCTGCATGAGAAACCATGAGAAACTACGAAAATCAAATACTTGGAGGTACAGATGGTAAGCATTTAAGTGCGGGCTGTTTAATTTAAACCAATCAGATCCTTATTTCCTCACCAACCTCACCTCATGCCACCTCCGTGTGCCCTATCACGGCACAACGTGAGCTACAGGACCAACAACATTAGGAAAATGTGGTCCTGGCAGTGGGCATGGGAACTAATGTCCTTTCATCTAAGCACCTGAATCACTGCACATCTGTTTTTCACCAAAAAAGGCAATCACTTTCTTCAACACTAATAAACAGAATATCTTTATATATTATAAATATCAGCACATAAATATATTACACAGGCTAAATATATTACTAGTTATATAGCTATAATGTATATAATGTATATATAATAATTTATATAACTATATGCATATAGTAAATGATATAACTATGTATATTTATGTATAGCCTACTTTTATACATCTTTAATAGAAAAATGCAATGTTTAGTAAAATTCTTTAACACTAATAAACATTTTTTTAAATAAATATAGCTAAATATATTACATATTAGCAATTATATCACCATAGTATTAATTAATATTATTTAGTTTGCATTCATTTTTAAATCAAAGTTTATTATATATATATATATATATATAAAACACACACACAGGCATAATTGTATATATCAAATATATAAAAATGCTATTATATATCATATAAATAATATAATAAACATAAAATTTATCACACAATATAACATAATATAATGAACTTATGATCATGACCACAACAAACCGAACCATTTTTGCAGCTTTTTTTTTTATATAAATAGTCTGAGCGTAGCTTTGCATTATGATTGTTAAAGTCAATATATTATACTGAACTATTTAAAATGAGTAACAGAAATCCTACTTTTCATGACTTGACCTTTTAATGACTCAGTATTGGCATTTACCTATAGTGTTTCTCCAAAATTACTAATGAAATTTGTAATATCCTTTTGAGATTGCAGGAATACCACTGTGTCATCACATGCAACCTCAGCTGTTCAAGAAAATGCATGTTTGTACTTTGACATTGACGGCCCACCTGTAAGGAACATGAGTGAGGAGTAATACATGCTTTAAGAAACAGAAGTCAGGGTGTCCCTAAGTATTTAGAGGGATATTGTAATGAAAGTGCCGTCTTCAAACGCTTGTGCCAGAGCTGTCCTGGCAGGCCAAACACCTGTTTTCCCAAACCTCAACCTGACCATTTGCGCATGAGTCTTTAAGGGTCTTCTGTCAGCTGTTGCATGCACGGAAGAACGCAGCAGCTGTGCCTTACCAGCCCCACTGGAAGCTTGAAGAAAACCACAAAAAAAATAACAGTCTGTCATTACTTAGAAAGTAACTTCCCTTCAGGAGCTATAGCTTCTAAAATGTAGAAAATAACCACAATCACAAACCTCTCCTTATCTAGCTAGCTGCACAAAAACGATTCATGTCTAACGTATGTAAAGAGGTTTAAAGGAATAGTTCACCTGAAATGTACTCATCCTCAGGCAATCCAAGATGAGTTTGTTTCTTAATTGAAACAGATTTGGAGAAATTTAGCAGTACATCACTTGCTCACCAATGGATCCGCTGCAGTGAATGGGTGCTGTCAGAATGAGAGTCCAAACAGCTGATAAAAACATCACAATAATCCACACGACTCCAGTCCATTAATTAACTACTTGTGAAGCAAAAAGCTGTGTGTTTGTAAGAAACAAATCCATCACTAAGGCATTTTAAATTAAATCAATGCTTCTGGCTAAAATACGAGTCCTCTATCGATAATATTGGTTTCTCCAGCGTAAAAGTCTAAATCAGAAGAGAAATATGTACAGATCAAGCACCGTTTACAAGCAAAAACAGTTCAAAACAGTTCTAAACAAATATGTGGGTGGATTTTGATGTGAGAGGACAACAGGAGATGGACTTTTTTTTACTGGCCAAATGGTTATTATTCATTATGGACTCATATTTTAACCCAAAGCAATGATTTCAAGTTAAAACATCTTAATGATGGATTTGTTTCTTACAAACTTTTTTCTTCACAAGATGTTAATAGATGGACTGGAGTGGTGTGAATTGCTTGTGGATTATTGAGATGTTTTTATCAGCTTTTTGGCCTCTCATTCTGACGGCACCCATTCACTGCAGAGCATCCATTGCTGAGACACTGATGCAAT
>NW_015536501.1:1408539-1447856 GCF_001515605.1 Sinocyclocheilus anshuiensis | reverse complement strand
CAAAACAGTTCTAAACAAATATGTGGGTGGATTTTGATGTGAGAGGACAACAGGAGATGGACTTTTTTTTTCCACTGGAGAAAGCATTATTATGGATTATAGACTGGTATTTTGAAAAAAGGTTTCAAGTTTAAAACACCTTAATGATCAGTTTGTTCCTTACAAACATGTAGCTTTTCATTTCACAAGACATTAATTGATGGACTGGAGTGGTGTGGATTACTGTGATGTTTTTATCAGCTGTTTGGACTCTCATTCTGACGGCACCCATTCACTGCAGAGGATCTAATGGTGAGCAAGTGATGTAATGCTCAATATCTCTAAATCTGTTCTGATAAAGAAAAAAAAAACTCATCTACATCTTGGGTGGCCTGAGGGTAAGTACATTTTCAGCAAATTAAAATTTTTAGGTGAACTATTCCTATAATAATTTGCATTAGGGGCTTCGTTTTAGAAAGTATGACTAAAAATAAAATTTGGTTAATGACTTTTAAAAAAGTCATTGTAGGTCTTATGTAATATTGAACAGAATACTCATGTCTCAGCAGTCCATTAATTACCTCATATATTTACAAAATCCTAGCACAGGCACAATAACACTTACATAAGAGCACTGGTCCAGATTTTGAAGCATATACAGTATGGAGCCAAGGAAGTAAGCGGAGAAACGTCAAATGTCCAAAACAGCTTTACACAAGAGCATAAATGGATAAACTACAGCGATCAGACATGTCTGTGGGAAGCTGCAGGAGCCCAAAACACAGTCAAAAGTCAAGAAAAGGACAATTGGAGTCTGAAAAAAAAAAAAAGCTTTCTGTAAGCCTAGAAGTCGTAACGGTAGTTCAATGCACTTAAACCCAGAATACACTACCGTCCAAAAGTTTGGGGTCTGTAAGATGTTTAAAATGTTTTTGAAAGAAGTCTCTTCTGCTCACCAAGGCTGCTGTGCTTGATCAAAAACACAGAAAAACAGCAATATTGTGAAATATTATCAGATTTCCAAATAGCTGCTTTTTATTTTAATTATGTTTTTAAATATATTTACTCTCGCGATGCAAAAATCATTCAAATATGCTGATCTGCTGCTCAAGAAAGATTTCTTTTATTATCATCAGTGTTGAAAACAGTTGTGCTGCTTAATATATTTGTGGAAACCATAAGACATTTTTGTCGGGAATCTTAGATGAATATAAAGTTCCAAAGAACAGCATTTATTTGAAATAGAAATCTTTTGTAACACTGTAAATGTCTTTACAATCACTTTTGATCAATTTAACCCAAACTACCCCAAATATTTGAACGGCAGTATACTATACATTATACTTTTTTGAGTTTCTTGTAACCATAATAACATCATCATAATTGCAGGTTATATTGTGCAATATTCATTCCCTTTTACACTCAAGACCAATGTTACAGTAGGCCACAAAATGTCAGCAAGCAACCTAATAAACATTATGAAGAATCTTTTATGTAAAATTATGCATTTGGCCGAACTTTCCTCCTCTACCAAGGGCCAGTTTCCCTTTTTCCAATCCACAATATTACCGTTTTTACTTTCTTTTTTATCAAATAAATGCAGCCTTGGTGAGCAGAGATCTTAACATATGGAAAGGGCAGGTTAACAGTACAGTAATAGCACATCTCTACATCTCCGGCACTAGTTGAAAACATCTCATGTCAAAAAGGCCTCACTTAATCCCATAAAAAGGAGCGTGCAAAATTGGCTTCAATTTAAGCCAGGTCTGAAATGGAGATGAGACGTTCAGAGGGAAGGAATCCTCTCTTGAGACCCGTTTTATACAAAGCAAACCTTATGTCAGCTTCATCTTTCTCTAGGCTTCAGTAATTATGCCACACTATTTCACTACAAACAGACCATTTCTGCAACATTCATACCACGATGGATGGAAACGATGGATGAATTTAACATCAACAAATGCAGTACAGTAAGAAACATTCTACGTGATCTAGGTCTTGACGTTAAGAGTTTACCGAAGACTTCCCAGACACTGGAGTTCCTCGGCACCCTCGAGCTTGGCACGAGATCAAACGAGGGGAACCTCCTTTAAAGCTCGACATAAAGAGCGGTAGTTCTCTGGGAATGGTTAAGTGTTGAGAGCGATTTTGGCCAATCACGCGTTCAGTAGAGCCTCAAGCAAGCAGAGATCGCACACTCTTTCTCTCATCCATGAAACAGATGTGTTCTCATAGAGGAACCATTGCAGGAGAGGGACATGGGAATGAACGGTGCGAACCAACAAGAAAACAAAGAGTGAACGAATGAAAATTTGACAGACAGAATCATAACAGAAAGAATTAACAGATGTGTTCACATAGAGGAATGAAACCAATGAAGGAGGGAAATTAATGAATGAATAAATCAAAAATGAACGAACGGCCGAGCGAACAAGTAAACAAATGAATGAATAAAGTGAATGAACAATGATTCATTTCAAGAATTAAAAAAAATCAGTCAATCAATCAAATCAAACTATCATCTTTCTATCCATCTACAGCTATCTATCTATCTATCCATCCATCCATCCATCCATCTATCCATCCATCTATCTATCGTTCAATCTATCTATCTATCTATCGTTCAATCTATCATCCATCCATCCATCCATCCATCCATCTATCGTTCAATCTATCGTTCAATCCATCCATCCATCTATCTATCTATCTATCTATCCGTCCATCCATCCATCCATCCATCATATCAGAGAAAAAGAATCTAGGATAAACTTTTGATGTGAACTTTCAACTTTAAACTAAGTTGTTCAGTCAAGTGACTTACATCATCACGGTCAGATAATCATTCTTACAATTTGACAAACAACGTAACGCTATAGTTTCTCAAAACTCCATTTTAACTTTAGCATCTGGCACCTGGTGAGTGTTAATTTTGTACCCTGACTGCATACTATGTGAGAGCGTGTGTCAATCAGCGAGACTATTACATCACACAGTGCTGTGTAGCGGTCTCAGGCGTGCCACTCACTGAGATGTCGTTCTGCACCTTCTCATAAGACAGCTGCAGCAGGGGGCGGCCGGGTCTCTCAGGTGTCAGGTGGAAGCTGTATTCCCCCTCCGCTGCCGTTCCCTCTCCGGTCAGAGCCAGGTGCAGGTCACCAACATACCTCTTCAGCTCCATCTCGATCTCCTGGGCTTCACGGGACACATCCTCCTCTGAAACTAACAAATGAAACTGTGGTTTGAAACGTGGCAGTTCTGAAGGCTCTTCATGTCATTTAAATGGAATCATTTGATGTCCTAGTACCTTCACCACTCCACGCAGACACGCCATTGGACAGAAGTATAACAAAACCAGATCCAAGATCCTTAGCCCACTCTAGCTTAAGAAAAAACGTGCGATGAGGCTCAGAGGCAATGGAGATCTGACGTATGCTAGTGCTGCGACACCTGCAGAAAAATGATCATAATAACATCACACACAGCTAAAACACAAAGAAAATTACCACACAACATGCTGCATTCTATTAAATCTGTAAGAATGAACAAACATAATTCAACAACTTCAAAAGTATCTGCACTAATAATTATAAATATACATTGTGAAAAACAGATGGTTAATTTCAACCATTTGCCGCATATATATATAATATTCATTAAAATACAAAAAATGAATAGAATGAAAATAACTTGAATATATACTATTATAATTAGATATTAAAAATATATACTTAATTTTATTCTGATATAATTTTATTTTGATATATATATATTATTTTAATACACTAATTATTATTATATATTTTAATTAAATAAAATTGCATTTATATAATTATTTCATCATAAAAAATTTAATTATAATCATACATTTTTAATATGTATGAATTATTCAATAAACATTTATTTACGATGTGAATAATTCAATTATATTAATATATTAAAAACTAAAACACTAAAAAACTAATACACAAACAAATAATTGTGCATATAGTTTTTAATAAACTAAATATATATTTAATTTAAATAGCATTATATACTGTATATGTGTGTGTGTGTGTGTTTTAAATCCATATATATATATATATATATATATATATATAAAGTTTATATATATATATATATACAGTGTATATATATATATATATATATATATATATTTAAAATAATGGTAAAATGTGTGCAATGAGTGGAGATTACTATACTCCTGATAGATAAAAAAAACTGATCAAGCAAAGGTCAGCGAACATGTAGAAGTTTGTGGAAGTTTCTACAAACTCCACAGCAGGCTACTAACGGATGGATGCAGACCTCACAGGAGTCGGAGAATCCAGTCAGTGATGTGTGAGAAACGGCCGACCTCTCAGGTCAGAGCTGACGATGTGCAGCGGCGAGGGGAAAGGTGAAGGACAACATACGTCGACTGACTTTAACTCGCTTTTCAAACTGATAATCAATGTGTCCAAAACCCTCAGCGAACAGTTCACATCTGTTTCCCTCCCGTCGTGCATCACAACCAATTGTTGCTATTCTTGACATGACTTTTGTGCAAACCGTGGCATAAACGTACAGCGGGGTCGCGGTATCCAAAGACTGAAATGGTACACACTCTGAGGGAACAGGACGGCCATTCATTAGCTACAGTAACATCTGCACAGAGGTGATCTTCGCCCTCGGTAATGACAGATGCTGCAAACCCTATAGGAATATGAGAAGGCGGCTTTGACAGATAAGACAAAGAATTCTCTTAAGGCGTGGCTGAGAAGCCAAGAAAGGGTCGGGGTGGAAAGTTTGGATGCGGCACACTCCTCAAGATGTTCAATATACAGTAACTACCCAAACATTCATCCACAGCCTGTTTTAAACAAGATTTAAGTGCCACAGTCCCATCCAGAACGTGGCTGCGTGACACGGCTGCTATCTTTCTAGAGGCGTCTGGCTGGCCTGGGTAACAGTGGATGAGAGAAAGCTGTTCTTCTAAAAAGGTGGTGAAGTATACAAAGGGGGTCCCAAGTCACTTTCCATAAATGGGATTTGGGAATGAAAGGAGATAAGGAATTCAGGGTGGGGGAATAGTGATAACACGAGAAGAAAAGAGAACACAAAACAAAATTTTATTTGTTTTCTATTTTAAAAATTGTACTGTTTTCTATTTGAATATATGTTAAAATGAAACTTATTCCAGTGATGCAAAGCTGAATTTCCAGCATCATTAATCTAGTCTTCAGTGTCACATGATCTTTCAGAAATCATTCGAATATGCTGATCAGCTGCGAAAGAAACATTTCTTATCAATGTTGAAAACAGTTGTGCTGCTTAATATTTTTGTGGAAACTGTGTTTCTTTGATGAATAGAAAGTTTAAAAGAACAGCATCTGTTTAAAATGCCTGTAAGCCTGTGCTATTTTAAATTGCACAAAACTTGACAGAAGGGATTTATAATCATGAAGGCCTGGGTCATACTAACACTACCAGTCATGAGAGATTATTGGTTGCTTAATAATATATGTGAGAGCTTCTGAACGACACTGACTGAGGTGTAATTAAGACACATTCCACTCTAAAGCGCTCCATCGATGGTCCACAGATGGTCTCGACCATCTCAACAAAACCCTCTTGTCTAAACAAGACCGACATTCTATACAACTGACAATCTCTTTCAGGAAGGTTATGAAATATGCACAAGTAACCCTGAAAAAAAAAACGAAGAAAGAAATGAAGAACGAATGAAGAAATGTGTGGGCTATATATTTCAAAAACATATTTGGACATTTCATTTTGCTGATTTTTTATTTTGTCCCAAAGTATTATTTTCTTTGGAACATTATTATGGTATATTAGCAATATAATTAAACAGTTTCCCTGCAAATTATCTGAGCAACATTCTCTCCATATATCCAACCATGAATAGAGATATTCATAATCCATCAAAAGCTAAAGATTTATTTATGGCTTGCTGATTTGAGCACCATCTCCTATTCCCCAAAGTCATCAGCGGTTGGAAGCAAAACACAATGAATCAATTCTCCAAGTCTATTTTTAAGGGAAAAGTCCCATAATTTGCAGTTTTTAGAGGGAAAAAATGCTAATCCTCAATGAAAAGAGAACAAACGGCTTGTGTTGTGTACATCCATACACACAATTTTAGAGCGACAGAATCTAAACGTAGGAAGTAGACTGTGCTGCAACAAAAGCCTCAGTGTGATCAGTAGAAGGACATCATATTTGTGCTGAAAAAAGGAATTGGCAGTCCTGCTCTATGCCTGTTTACATGTGACAGTATGTTTCTATATATATGAAATAATAAAAGTTTATTACAGCTTAAATTCTTTTTCATACATTAAAATGTTTAAGCTAAAAATAATGGCTATCATACATTTTAAACAAGGATTACCGAAAAAACAATTCATTTAGTTTAACAATGTAACAATAGTTACTAAATCATAAAATCTTGCCTGGCATATTTATACAACAAGAATCATTAGATGACATTACAAGACTCTATTTGGATCACAGTGCAACCCCAAAATACTAATTAATTGTCATTTTAATGATTAATTCCAATTCATTAATTCCAGTCTTTGCCGGTATCCTTCAAACCGCTAGGTTTTAGCCATTTGTCAGCAAGACATTTTTAATAATTTAAAATATAATAAACATTAGTATGATCATTTATTCTTTTATATATTGTAATAAATACAGAATGTTGTTTCATTTTTACATAAATGTATCTGTTAAACTGATTGACGTTTGAACATTATTTCACCCATATTTTGACTAAAAATAAAGTTATTTGAAACATTAAAGTAGACACTTTACTTGCATTTAATATGTATTCTGTGTATAAAAAATCCCTTTTTGTCATTTTAATCTGATGTGGTCACTGGTCTTATGTTTTGCACTGAACATTATTATATTAGCAATACATAAAAATCTAAATATAACATCTTCATTTTTTATATATAATATTGTTATTTACTTAATTATTTGTTGTTAATATTATAATTTTCTTGTAACAATAATACTATGGTTACCATGGTGCTTTTCTGTATAGAATCAAAACAAATACAAGATTTCAAGGGAAAATAACACGTTGACAACAAAACCCTCTTCAATGCTGCTCTTATATTTCTGCTAAATATGACAAATGGGATTTTTAACGCTCCAGTTTCTTTATTTCTTGACTGTTTATATATTTTAGGTGCACGTTTTATAAATAACGTAAGAATATTCGTTTGTGTTTTGTTTATGTCAGCAGGAAACTAATAAGCATTTCAACAGAGAATCCAAACATCATAGTTATCGTAAACAAGTGCGTTTCCCTCATATTATGATCACAGTGCGCTATACACATGCAAAATCTCACCTCATTCCGAAAGGAAATGGATGTTGTAGGTTAAATGAATTTTAATTCAAAATTTCATTTCCCTCTCTCATCCGGCTTTTCGTCGCTTCGCGCTTCCAGGCTGCCGTACCGGTGACGTCATTTCCATCCCACACCGGAAGTGTGAGTTGGCTGGCCGGGGAAAACAAGATGGTAAGTATAAAACTGTTATTTTTGGAAACGTTTATACAAGTGAAGTAGAAACGAGCAGTCAGATTGACTGAATTCGCCTGAATGTCGTCGCGTTCTGTCAGATGTAGCGATATATCCGTCCACGGTGCAGTGAAAATGAAAGCGATGTCAGGAGAAGTTAAAGTGTGCTGTCTGCTGCTGCAGTGATGCAGGAATATAAACAACAGAAAGCAGCTGATCGTGTTGATCGATGCAGTGAGTCTGTGATCATGTGTGTCAGCATCGGTCTGTTCTGCACAATTCTGAGCTGTCATTCATGACTTCTGTTGAATACAATATTTGACCGTTTCAGTAACGTTACTGCTACGAGTGTGAGGTGGCAGAGAGAAGAGGGCCTTAAACTCATCAAACTGCACCATAATACGTCTTTTATGGCGATTAGATGTTATTTATTCAACCACATAATTAAATTCTAAAAGTTATTGTGAAAAAGCCGAAAATTCAGCTTTGCCATCACAGGAATAAATTACATTTGAAAATATATTCAAATATAGGATAGTTATTTTATAATATATTATACAATAATTTATAATAATGCAATTTTTATGGTAGTTTTGATCAAATAACAAATAAATGCTGCCTTGGGAGCATTCAACTTTTTATCAAATGCACAAAAAAAAAAAAAAGTAATTTCTGGCAATTAAATATTATTTATGCAAAAATAGACTTGACAGTTAAGATCAACGTTATAGGTACAAAGTTAAGATAAAAATAATATGAAAATTATGTTTTGCCATCACAGGAATAAATTATATTTTAAAATACATCATTCAGAACAGAAAACTGTTTTAAATACATTTTTTAATTGTAGTAATATGTATTTGTAATCAAATAAATCAATAACAAATAAATTCTGCCCTGGGGAGCATTTCACTTATTTCATAAAATGCACAAAAAGAAATAATTTCTGGCAATTGAATACTTTTAAAGGGTTAGTTCACCCAAAAATGAAAATTCTGTCATTAATTACTCACCCTCGTGTTGTTCCAAACCCGTAAGACCTTCGTTCATCTTCGGAACACAATTTAAGATATTTTTGATGAAATATGAGGGCTCTCTGACCCTCCCATAGACAGCAAGGTAACTACCACGTTCAAGGTCCAGAAAAGTACCAAGATGATCGACAAAGTAGTCCGTGTGACATCAGTGGTTCAACTGTAAAGTTACGAAGCTACGAGAATACTTGTGGACGCACGTTCGCGACAGTATCATGACACGAGCGTGTGGCGGCGCTGACCCAGATCTGGCGTAATGACGCCATCACGCCGGATCTGGGTCAGCGCCGGCGCCGCCACAAGCTCGTGTCATGATACTGTCGTGAACGAGCGTCCAAAGTGACGCAGTAGAGACGAAAATGTGGAATAAAGTCGTTATTTTTGTTTTCTTTGTGCAAAAACGTATTCTCGTAGCTTCGTAACTTTACAGTTGAACCACTGATGTCACACGGACTACTTTGTCGATCATCTTGGTACTTTTCTGGACCTTGAACGTGGTAGTTACCTTGCTGTCTATGGGAGGGTCAGAAAGCCCTCATATTTCATCAAAAATATCTTAAATTGTGTTCCGAAGATGAACGAAGGTCTTAGTAATTAATGACAGAATTTTCATTTTTGGGTGAACTAACCCTTTAATGCAATCTCCATAAATAAATAAGTAAATAAATAATAACAAAAATAGAAACTGCAATCACAAAATTAAGATGAAAGATATAGGAAAGAAAATAGTCACAAATGGACTTATATTTTGTTTTGTTATTACTTTTAAAGCTTTATGGATTCTTATGTCTAATGTCTGAGTTAAATCAGTTGAAATAATTTATCAGTTTGGACAGTTATGGTTGTTACCTATAAAATCAAAACATCTTAAAATACAGACATAGTTGTAAATCATGCACAAGATATCAGCATAGGCATAGAAAACTCTGTTAGAATACATGTAAAATCTTTTTTTTCTGTGTACTACTATACATATCACTAGATCACTGTAGATTTTTACATTTATTTTAAATATAAAACTTTAAATTACCAAGTACTCAACAACACTAAGCTTAAAATGAATACATACTAGGTTGTTATGCCAAAACTAATGTCACGGTTTTGCCCAAACACATTACTCTTTCTATAGTCAGTTTAACAAAGTATAAACTAAACCAAACCATTTATATCTTGTGCATTAATTATTCCACTTTTTTGGATTACAGTGTTTTATAACTTTAGTTGTTTATTAATAAGTGATTAATTATTAATTTCTTCTTTCTTTCTCTTGCAGTCTGCCATATTTAATTTTCAGAGTCTGTTAACTGTCATCTTACTGCTCATCTGCACCTGCGCGTATATACGAGCTCTTGCTCCCAGCCTGCTGGATAAGAACAAAACAGGGTATGTTTACTGCCATCCACATATTAATATATGGCGTTATTTTAATGACAAATGTCGAGACCGCATTATTGTAGCGCGAAAGCACATTAATACAATGCGCGAGCGCGAATCTCTCCACTCGCGTGCGGATTTCCTTTGCTCTCGCACAAAACCGAAAACTTAAAACATGTCTCCTCTGACTCACGCACTCTCTCTGGGCGAGAGCAGCGTGTATCTGAGCGCGAGCGTCCGGTTTTGTGCGAGAGCAAAGGAAACCCGTGCGCGAGCGGAGAGATCCGCGCTCGCACATTGTATTAATGTGCTTTCGCGCTACAATAATGCGCTCTCGACATTTGTCATTAAAATAACGCCATATTAATATAGTAAACATTCTGATCATTCAAAAATGAAATTTTGCTGAACATTACTCAGCCTCAGGCCATCCAAAACAGAGGTGTTTGTTTCTTCATCAGATTTGGAGAAATTCAGCATTCCATCACTTGCTCACCATTAGATCCTCTGCAGTGAATGGGTGCCATCAGAATGAGAGTCCAAACAGCTGATAAAAACATCACAATAATCCACAAGCAATCCACATCACTCCACTCCATCAATTAACATCTTGTGAAGCAAAAAGCTGCATGTTTCTCCAGTGAAAAAGTCACCTTGTCTGAATCAGGAGAGAAATATGCACAGATCAAGCACTGTTTACAAGCAAAAACAGTTCTAAACAAATATGTCGGTGAATTTTTATGTGAGAGGACAACAGAGGATTGGCTTTTTCACTGGTTAACGTCTGTGAATTATTGTGATGTTTTTATCAGCTGTTTGGACTCTCATTCTGACGGCACCCATTCACTACAGAGGATCCATTGGTGAGCATCTGATGAAGAAACAAACTCATCTACATCTTGGAGTACATTTTCAGCAAATGTTCATTTCTGGCTGAACTATTCCTTGAAGCACCAAAAGACTTGTGGTTTAAAGGTCAAAGATGTTGTCCAAACAGGCCTGGATTTGTTTTATGGTATTATACAAACACTTCAATAGAAAAATCTTTTGTTAATTCCCAGAAACAATCAGTAAAGTGTTGCCAAGATATTTTTCTCATGGCCAAATTGTTAACAAAAAATAAACTCCTATTTAATAATACAAAATCTTTATTTACATTCTTAATTTATTTGATCTTAGTTGAGTGTCATTGGTCAGTGTTTGCTTTGGGGATACGTCTGTGAAATAAAGTGACCGTCTAACGTCGAACTCGAGCAACAAGATGTTCGCCACATGTTTGGACTTCACATGACAGGAGCAGGAAATGAAGGAGATAATTCACAACCAGCGATCTGATCGCAACAAACACATGCATTAGCCAAGACAAATTAGCCGGAGTTGCTACATATTAAAGTAATGGTTTTCGCACCCCCAGTAACTGTGACGTACTTCCAAGATGTCCATTTTGGCGTTTATAGTGAATTACTTTCTTGTACGCATGGGCAGAAACTTGCAGCTTTGCCTGTGTGTCACAAAGTAAATGATCGTATGAAAGGACATCAAATATTAAGTTGTGGATTGTTGCAAATGCCAAGGTTACGAAACCTAAAGAGCGTTTACTGGGGAAATGTGTTAAAGCTTTGTTTGACGCGGGGAAACAGAGGCTGGGTTTTGTTCCCGGGGGTCTGCGCAGGCTGTTGACAGAGCATGTTCTCGCTGACCTGTTTGTTGTTTCTGTTCAGGCCAGATGCACGTCCGCTCGTAGATCTCCGCTCTATCAGGCGTCTGTTGTGACATTTCAGGCCCTGTGAAGCTCGTCAGTCATCTGTAGTTCTGCACTCTGTAATCTTCTGCTTCACGCTTCCTAGACAAGCAGTCGGCAGACACGAGACTGCGGCCCGCTGCTTTGGGTTTTACTCGTATAGTCTTATTTTAAACCCAATTCTAGTACTGCTAAATCAGCATTTAAATGATATACACAATTACAGCCTTTCTCTTCCAGGAAAACAAATATATGTACACTACCGTTAAAGAGTAAAGAACTCATTAAAGGACTCATTAAATTGGTCAGAAGTGTCAGTAGAGACATTTATAATGTCACAAAAGATTGGTATTGTAAATATAATGGGGAAAAATGTATGATGGTTTCCACAAAAAGATTAAGCAGCACAGCTGTTCAACATTGATAATAATAAGAAATGTTTCTTGAGCTCAAATCAGCATATTAGAATGATTTCTGAAGGATAATGTGACACTGAAGACTGGAGTAATGATGCTGAAAATTCAGCTTTCATCACAGGAATAAATTATGTTTTAAAATATATTTAAATAGAAAACAAGTTATTTTGAATCGTAACAATATTTCACAATATTATAGTTTTTATTGTGTTTTAGATCAAATAAATTCAGCATTGGTGAGCAGAAGAGATTTCTTTCAAAAACATGAAATCTTACAGATCCTGAACTTTCTTTCTTTCTTTCTTTACAGTAGTGATACTAATTGCAGTAACTATGATTGTTGTGAATTATGGTTACTTTATGGAATTAAAAAAAAAACAATCTAAAATTTGGGGGGGGGGGGGAAAGGTCAAGAAATTTGAGTAAAATCAGTCATATTTTTCATAATAATAATAAGAAGAAGCATTTTATCTTAAACATGGGCAAAAGTTAGTTTATTTGTATACAAGAAATGTTTTAATTTAAATATAAAACCTTTTTGCAAAAGTGTCTTGCAGTTGATCACATTAAACCAGAATTAAAATTAATTTAAAACCTGAGACAATTAAAGTCTGACGTCTTTTGTTATCGCTTTTGATATACTATGAAAATTTTGCATATGTACTATTATTGGTAATTTTTTTATTTTATTTAAATGAGTAAAGCTAATTCATTTGCAGTTCCCAGAGCTGCTAGTTATGATGATTTCAGTCCACAGTTTTAATTGTTTTACGTTATATCTGCTCAAGCATTAACTGTAAACCCTTTCCTTTTGCCATCAGATTCCTTGGAATATTCTGGAAATGTGCAAGAATAGGTGAGTAATGCCATAAAAGCTACCATGTCATATGTTGTTTTTTTCTATATGATTTATTCTTTTGCCATTTTTGTTCTTTTGGTACCTTTTAGGTGAGCGCAAAAGCCCTTACGTGGCGTGTTGCTGTATCATCATGGCCTTCACCATTTTATTTTCGGAGTAGCAGCGGAAGCATGTGAGGATTTGGAGCAGGCAGAAAGGATTTCCAAGAACAGCTACAAGATTCTATAGCAGGGAACAAGATATGTAATTGGGCGACATTCAGACTCTCTCGGGCAGAACTGGCTTCTGGTAATGCATGTGGACTGCTCTCCAAATACAGCATGAGCGTTTCTCAGCCTCCCGGACCTGTTTTTGTAAATACAAATAATCGTTGGTCTCCATGGTAATGCTCCAGTTGTCATTGACTCGTGCACTCAAAGCTGATCAGATGTAATGTGTTTGTTGTCGGAGCCAGAATGCTTGTCAATGACAGTTTTAATGTGGGACATTGAGGATAAATTTGATGCACATGGATGTGCTTGATATCATGCTTGTTAAATTGTTCAATTGAATCTGTTGACTTAACATGCACAAGTTTTCATTAAAAGGTGAATTTATTACAGAAATCTTCATTTAAAAGTTTGTTTTTGTGACGTCTGTATAGTAACTAATAATAATATTAGCTATTCACAATACAGAAATCTGATATTATAAATCATTACTGTAAAATGATATGTTTATATTTTAAGTCAAATCAGGCATCAAAATGATTAATTGTGCAGAAAATATTTTCATAACTTGGCATAATGAATGTTTGAGTTAAAAAGAAAAGGTTGGAAGTTGAGGCAAAAAAAAAATGCTTCCAATATAAGACAAATCAAATCAATAATAATTAGGAAAATATTAATATTAGTGAAAATGCATATTGTGCATCCCTAAATAATATTATTCAGGTTTTTAAATGTAGTAATAATAATGTAGTTATTTTTATTTATTTATTTGCATATATAGGTAATCTAAAAGTAAGTACAGCAAAAAAGTAATCTGTATATTGTGCATTTTTTAAATATTATATATTTTTTCTTTTATTTTTTTTTCAAATATATAGGTAATTTTAAAATAATTGCAGTGCCAAA
Source organism: Sinocyclocheilus anshuiensis (assembly GCF_001515605.1). NCBI lineage: Eukaryota > Metazoa > Chordata > Actinopteri > Cypriniformes > Cyprinidae > Sinocyclocheilus > Sinocyclocheilus anshuiensis. The sequence continues at coordinate 1,433,807 of NW_015536501.1, read as the reverse complement.
AATAATCTGTATATTGTGCATTATTATATTAATATGGTTTATTTTTGTTTGAATTAAAATATAATCAGTTTAAAAGAATGCATGTACTTGTAAATTAAATTTGTCAAAATAGTTTTCAATCATTTTGTTTATTTGAAAACACTATCAGAGCTAACCTGCATCCATCCATCCATCCATCCATCCATCCATCATTTAGTAATCCAAGAAACCCACAAAAAGAGAGCAAATCAAAATGTTAAAAAATAGTCCATTGTGCTAAATGCCAAAAGTATGTCCCAAAAATGATCCCTCCAGGCTCCATTATATAAACTTGGTGAGTTTAGTTTTATCCCAGCCAGCAAATGGTGCATTTGCTCATAAAACGCTAAAATGACAATGTCAAAACATGAAAAAAGTGAGCGGATATCAACGCGGCATGACTTTTTAGTGGGTCATTTGCACGTGTTCACAAATCTGTCAGTTCACACAGGAGGTTCTGAAGATGTTATTGGGATGATTGTTTTCTCTGGAAGCATTTGAGACCATAAATCTGTAAAACCTCAACCGTGCATGACAGCAAAGAGCTATCAATGCGAGCAAAAGTAAATCACTCATCAAAGTGTGCAGATTTTGTCTATTAGCAATTGTAAAACTTTTACTTCAAGACAGACCACAAAAAATAGTAATTTTGTGACGTGAAGTTCTCCAACACCCTCAAGATCTTTCTAGCTCCTCTGATGTCTTTGGATCTTAGTATGAGGAAAATTTTGCAAGCAAAAATGTTGAGGTAATATTAGACGAAGCATTTTTTTCTATAGTGATATTTTGATTGTTAGACCTGGTAAAACTCTCATCCTTGCCAGAAGAACAAACACCTTCAATAATAAGATTCCTCAAAGATCTCATCTGCACTCTAAACAATAAAAGTTCCAAAAGTTTTGGTTCCTCGAAGAAGCTTTCAGTGAACAGTTCTTAAAAAAACATTTTTTTTTAGTATGAAGAAAATTGTGAACCTTTTGTGGAATAGAAAGTTTCCATGGATGTTAAAGGTTCTTAATGGAACCATAAAAACCAATAAAGAACATTTGTTTTTAAGAGTGTGGAAAGTTTCCGTGGTTCTTAATGGAACCATCAGTGCCAATAAAGAACCTTTATTTTTTAAAAGTTTAGGATTCCCGTACAACACCATGTCGACACTATCAGCTCCATCTGTTAAAAGTCATGTCTCTGACTCATATCTTGGAACTTTGACCTTTGGTATCCTCCTCACACCGAGCAGGAAAGAGTTTTATCTGCTCTTAACAAGCACTAAACATTTATGTATCCAGTCAAATGACTTCAAGGGCCTGCCCTGAGGAGCTCAACCCATATTCCTGCAGCATGCGTCAGTGCAGAAGCCCCTCTCGACGGGGTTCAGAGGCAGCACGCACCAGCGGGGAAAAGACTTTAACAGCGCTCCTGTTTAAAAGCAGACTTCAGAGCTACAGGTGGCTTTCTTCTAAGGCCTCTTATATGTACAATAGACGTCAGTCGATGTTAAAAGCGAATGCTGGAGATTGTTAAAGCAGCGGGGAAGTGTTTCAGATCTTTAACAGTAGCAGCTCCTCTTCAGAAGCTTGATACAAGAAAATCCTAGAAACTAATAGAGACTGATTCAGTGTTGCAAGCTTGTTGACAAAACTATCCATCCATCCATCCATCCATCCATCTATCTATCGTTCTATTCATCCATCCATCATCTTATCTTCTCAGATAAAATCATTAGAATTAGAGCATAACTTTACTAGTAGAGTTTATACATTTACAGCTAATTGATGATAGTTTATAAATACCTTTTATGACATAAATGATTAGATTATACTCAAGGCTTTCTTATATTACCACCTAGAGTCTGCTAAGGCCCCCATGACTTACCTACAGTGATCATGGACTGAGATCAGATGAAGCAGAATGACTGTGTTCATTGTTCCTGCCATCCATTGGAGAGAATTTTTACTGAAAATAGGATGAAACCCAATATTCCCGTAAAGAGCAATGGAAGAGGCCAAATGATTTGTCTCAAGATCAACTGCCACAACACGTCACATTTGTGTGTTCTCGTTAAATATTGCTTGACTAATAAAGATCTTATTTGTTTTCTGGAACATGACCGTATGATTGGAGACATGTTTCAGAAACTATAACACAAAATGGATTGAAACTTTATCACAGTGATGCCACAGAAGAATCATTTTGGGTTCCCCAAAAAACCCATCGGTGAAAGGTTCTTAGAAGAACATTTATTCTTAGTGTGAAAAACATTTTAATAATCTAAAGAATTTTTTCCACTGTAAAGGACATTTTGGTTCCATGAATGCCAATAAAGAACCTTTATTTTTTAAAAGTGTAGCTGCTTATTACACTGCAAGTGTACACTAGTTTTGCCACATTGGGTCCCTCATTTTTTTTACATTGTGCTGTGTGATAAAACTGCACATTTTAGAGTGGCCTTTTATTGTGGCCAGCCTAAGGCACACCTGTGCAATAATCATGCTGTCTAATCAGCATCTTGATATGCCACACCTGTGAGGTGGATGGATTATCTCGGCAAAGGTGAAGTGCTCACTAACACAGATTTAGACAGATTTGTGAACAATATTTGAGAGAAATAGGCCTTTTGTGTACATAGAAAAAGTCTTAGATCTTTGAGTTCAGCTCATGAAAAATGGGGGCAAAAACAAAAGTGTTGCATTTATAATTTTGTTCAGTATAGATACATACTAAACCATTCTTAAAGCACTGCAAGAAACCTCAGAAAAAAGAAACAATACATTTAGACCAGTACGAGAGGGTTGTTAACCCCCTTGTTGTGTTAAATTGGAAACAGGAGCTTTTTACAGAGTGAGTTCCCATGAATAGATTCTCTGTGTATTGTTATATAACTCAACCCCCTACAGATGAAACAGTTATAATTGAATAATACACAACACATGAGCGGATCTGTGCTGGAAGCGTCAGCTGGGCATCTGGGGATGCCCATGGAACTCTCATGGAGAGTTCACCCTCTCCATGAGAAGTCACGCTGGGCACACACCATCATCAGTACAGTGCCCCACGGTGCCCACGGGCACACCTTTGGTGAGCGGTGCGTTTGGCCCATCAGTGGGCTAACCGTTTGAAGACTGTGGGGTGCATGTTAAGTGATCCTGGAAAACAATTTCAAGCTGCTGTACGTGACCCTTGGCCCCCCACTTACAGAGAACCCAATCAACCCTTGCTCTCTTCACTTAATATGGACTTATAGTACAAAACATTTCTGGATATTTATGTCAATTACTAAGAAAAGAGAACAAGATGCTCTTATTTTGTACAGTAGACAGCATAGAGCATATGTGAACTGTGAACCCAGAGTAAATACCATGTGGTGCCAATAAAGATATGATTCTTTGGAGATTAATTAAGTGTATAGGTTCTTTAGTGCAGTTTATGTGTTCAAAATATCCTCCTGGGTTTACAGATGGCTTTTCGTTGAACTATGAAACTTCAAAAGACTGAAATCAGGCTGTAAAACCCATTTATTTTTAAGATTGGCAGGAAATGGATAAAGAATCATGTAGATATAAGAGACAGATAACAGTGTCATTTTAGGGTGTCACCTTAGAAACGCCCTGACAATCACCCAAAATACTCTAGCAACTGCACAACAACACAATTTAAAAAACATTCAGAACATTTTAGAAATATCAATACCCTGCTCACTACCTACAACACCCTAGCAACCACAAATGACTGCCCTCAGTAACTCACATACAGTAGCAACACACTAAAAACCTTAACAACACCCTGGCAACATGCTAAACACACTCAGAGCACCTTAGGAATGCTCTCACAGTCACTCAAAATATCCTAGCAACTGCAGAACAACATGTTGAAAAACACTTGGGACACTTTAGAAATAGCAACACCCTGGCAACTACCTAAAACACCCTAGTAACCACATAGCAAAATGATAAAAAAAACAAACACTCAGAACACCTTAAAAGCAGCAACATCCTGGAAACCACATAAATACCTAGCAACCACATATGTTTATTTTTTTATTTATCCTTTATTTTACCAGGATAGTCCCATTGAGATGCAAATCTCTTCTTCCAGGGAGTCCTGGCCAAAATGTATGTAGAAATGTCACATATGTAGAAATGTGATTACAACAAATTAGAACACCTTAGCAACAGTAACTCCCTGGCAATCACATATGGTAACAACACACTAAAAACCTTAACAACACCCTGGCAACATGCTAAAAACACTCAGAAAACTAGAAACTTAGATACGCCCTGACAATCACTCAAAATAGCCTAGCAACTGCAAAACAACATGTTGAAAAACACTCAGGACACTTTAGAAATAGCAACACCCTGGCAAGTACCTAAAACGCCCTAGTAACCACATAGAAACATGATAAAAAGCACTCAGAACACCTTAGAAACAGCAACATCCTGGAAACCACCTAAAAAACCTAGCAACCACATATGTAGAAGTGTGATTACAACAAATAAAAACACCTTAGCAACAGTAACTCCCTGGCAATCACATTCAGTAGGAACACATTAAAAACCTTAACAACACCCTGGCAACTACCTAAAACACCCTAGCAACCGCATAGCAACATGATAAAAACCACTAAGAACACCTTAGAAACAGCAACGGCCTGGAAGCCACCAAAAAGCCTAGCAACCACATACTTAAAAGAATGATTACATTAAAAACACTCAGAACGCCTCAGAAACACCCTGGCAACCACCCAGAACACTCTTGCACCAAGTTTTGCCATTTAAATCTACTTCAGAGAATGACTAAGTCTAGTTTATCAGCAAGTGGTGTTGTGCCACAGATTTGAGCCACTAGAAGAGAGTATTGCACCAACATTCTTTACAAGAACTGCCAGCGATGTCACACAATCACACAGTTGTTTCTGTGTTGCCTAAATTTCTAAAAGAAATAATGAGCAGACAGTATATCTTAATTAACAGTTAAACAGGGCATTACTTAACGCAACACAGCCATGTTAGCATTGGCCTTCAGATAAATCTCCCCCTGACAGTGGATGTGCCCACAGCATAAAACTACTTTTTCCAGCATGTTATCATTGGATGTGTTTCAATTGTTGTATATCCTCTTGCACAATGAGTGTTTTAAAAGGCAACAGCTGTGGCAGAGCGTCAGAGGGGACATTTTCTTTCTCCCTGTGGTGTAACTGTAACAGAGGAAAAACATAAATTTCAGTAGGGTCTCTGCAGTCAAGTCCTAGTAACATTTCATTTACTTCGCATTTCGGTAATATTTTGTTGAGGAAATTACAAGTTAAGTACATGTTTGGTTGTGTTTGCTTGTGTAAACTCTTTGCTAGGACTTTGTAGGTGGTTGCCAACATGTTGCGGGAATTCTGGGTGGTTACTAGGGTATTGCTTACAGGCTCACCACCATGTTGTTGTGACCAACATGTGGTTAAAATATATAATACATGTGCCACAGACAATATCCTACAAGTTCATATGCATGTGAAAATATAAGCTTGTGGCAAAATTTGCCCGAATACTTTATTTTTGTTAAAGTGGTCCAATTATATTTTTTTCTAATTTTTTCACGAAACACGCTATAAGCGGTTCACCAATCACAACACACTGGGCCAGCTAACCAATCAGAGCACATTTCGTATTTTGGAAGGAGGGGCTTCACTGGAACAGGAACTAAATAGCATTTTAAAAGAGACTGCGAAGAGAGGTGCTGCAATAATGTAAAATATGTGAAAAAATAATGTGTTTTTATAACAATCAAGCATAAAAATCTAATCTAGTACACCCCAAAAACCAAATCAAGACTTCGTAAAAAGGCATAATACGACCCATTTAAGGCTGCCAACTACTCAAGTATGCATTGGTATAGGTGATGTTTTAAAGATAGCAACAGTTGGAGAAATTTATACAGGAAAGTCGTAACAAAGCTTGCTAAGTTACATGCTAAGCGTAGCTTGACGCACACATGACCATACGCACATGCTTGTTTTTAACTGACTCATCTCTTGAGCATCAGGGGTTTTTGTGAGCAGTGGCTCTTTGAAACTGCCTGTAAACTTTAACTACTGGCATCTTACGTTTCAAGGAAACAAGCGCAATATCCAGCCTCCCAATGGGAAGCAGCTGAACGCGAGAGTCATTACAGAGACTTCACACAAATGAAAACCAAACTACAGAGCCGCACAGGCTTAATCCTGCCAATATGGGGATATTTCAATACATGCGATGAATTAAATGTGCCATTTTTAGCAGATCAACAAGTAGTAGATACAATATGATAAAAGATCATCAGAATAAACCATTTCTCCACTCACTTTTGCATCAGTTGGAAAACATGGTAAATTTGTTGAAATTATTATTTTTTTAATTTACAAGTAAAGTTGCATGTACAAAATATACAATACAAGTAGTAGTATACAATACAATATATAAAGATTCCCTTTAGTACTGAATAGAAAAAAAAGCATTGAATAAAGACATAATTGGCATAAACAGCCAGTGCTGGGTAGTAAATGATTACAAGTATTCTGCATTTGATTGAAAAATGTTGTACTTGTATGATTATATTTCATTTTAAAATACTAGTAATCAGTAATCAGACTACAGTTTTTTTTATTGATTATGATTTCATATTATTCACAAAATAGCAAAAAAAAATGTGTTATTTTAAAATGATTGATTTAAATTTTATTAAAATATTTTTTATGATTTAATTAATTATTAGCTTTTCATTAAACTTCTTTTAGGCCTATGTGTTTTTTTTGTAGAAAAGGTGCATTGTCATCATGGTCCAAACAAAGTGATTGGAATGCACCAAATTTCGTAATTACAACTTCCCAACTCGCAAATTTGAAATCTTCAGGAGGATTCGAACGCACCAATAGAAAGTGCCGTTACAACGGCTTCATCCAATCAGAATTTAGAATCAGAACTTTCCGTTTGATTTAATCAGAATAAACAATTCACAACATAAAACGGTTCATTGGCATACTGTGGGTTGTTTACGGGTGCCAGGCAACATGACAACATAGTAACTTGACAATTAATTTAGAATGTGCAATAAAGGGTTTAGGTGCGTCCCAAATCGCGTACTTATGCACTATTCTGTGACATTTTGTAGTATAAATAGTGTGAGTAGTGCGTTCACACTGAAAATTCCAAAAAGAAAAAGTGCACTTTAAATACCCGGATGATGCACTTAAATAACCGAAAAAATTAAGTGTGGAATGTTGGACACTTCATGCACTCAACTGTCGCAGCTTTAATTACGTACCGAAGGGGGAGGGGCTATCAGACTCCGATTATGAATGACAAAATAACCTTATATAATTCATACTATACATGGTTGAGTACATAGTGCATAAGTACATAGTGTATGAGTGCAGAGTGTATAGTGCGTCATTTGGGACGCAGCTTTTGTGTTTAACAGTATTTACTATGACACTAAACGTGGGTCATCCAATTAGAATTTAGAGTAGTCTTTTATGATTTACTTTAAATATTCCATTTAATAATCACCCATGAATCATCATAGTAAAAGTTTGTAATCATAGTGGCACCATAAAACCCACAGCGGCTGTCTCTGTTCTCTGCAGGTGTGTATCGTGCACCTGAGTTGTCCTTGCTGTGCACTCTTCCGAATTTCTTCACATTAATCCGGTTGTTTGTCAGCTCTGCTATATGGGACTACTTCCCTGTATTGTGGTCCAAACCTGAGGGGGGCATTTTAACAGAACCAGCATGCAAAGCGGGACGCAGTGTTCAGGAAACTAGAATGAAGAAGGCAAAACCATTAGCATAAACCTTCACTTTACATTTACAACCAATCCATTATTGTCAAATGTCAAAATAGTTCTGTGTTGTTAGCCTGAACTAGCTGCTATACAACTTTTTTGAGGGCTGAATAGACTTAGAGTCTTGTATATCTGACATACTTTCAGGGCTACATGTGCTAGCTGAGGAATAGCAATGCTAACAGTTAGCTTTCCCCAGGTATTACAGACCTCTTACAGACTTATTTTCTCTCTCAGGTTTCTCCTCTGGATGTAACATCTTTCAGCAGGTATATTAAAAACAATAAGCTGCGCTCTGAGGGTTCAGACGCTAATGAGAGACACATGTATGGAACGAAAAGAGAGATTAGGACCAGAGGAGCCTGGGAAACATAAAGCAACACTGGCATAAAAAGGTGCCCTCTCAGACTTACATCATCTGTGACGTTAAACGCTTTTCTAATCCTCCTGTGGGACCGTCCCCGTCAGAAAACCGCCGTTTCAGTGCGAATTATGATGATTTTGCACAGTTGTCGATGGGTTAGTGTGTCTTAGTGAGGTACTAAACACAAACTTTGAAATGTGACGTCCCTCTGAGGAAAGAGATAGAAGTGACAACATTAGAACATAAAGTCTGTTACATTTTCCTTTAACAAGACGTTTTCATGTTGAATATTTTAAATGGGTCATGAACTGAGAAACCAAAATTCCCTTAATCTTTTGACATTTAAGAGGTCATTGTACTATAAAAACATCCTGAAAGTTTCAGATCTCAAAACTTTCTTGTTAGTCTAAAAACAGCTTAATCTGCCAGAACCACAGTTTGTGGAATGTGCTACTCTATGATGTAATAGTGTGGATAAGCACCGCCTCCGCAGAAGAAGATCAACGCCTGCTTCTACATCTCTGCCTGTTTAGCCAGTTATTTTTGTATTAAGTAGTAATATAGTAAGTTACTGATATTAAAAGGCCAAATTCAATATACACCTTATTGATGATGCATACACAACATATTAGATATTTTAATATCACTCTTTTAATACGTTGAGGCATTTTAAGTGTTTTTCACATTAACGTCTGTGACGTTAAACGCTTTTCTAATCCTCCTGTGGGACCGTCCCCGTCAGAAAACCGCCGTTTCAGTGCGAATTATGATGATTTTGCACAGTTGTCGATGGGTTAGTGTGTCTTAGTGAGGTACTAAACACAAACTTTGAAATGTGACGTCCCTCTGAGGAAAGAGATAGAAGTGACAACATTAGAACATAAAGTCTGTTACATTTTCCTTTAACAAGACGTTTTCATGTTGAATATTTTAAATGGGTCATGAACTGAGAAACCAAAATTCCCTTAATCTTTTGACATTTAAGAGGTCATTGTACTATAAAAACATCCTGAAAGTTTCAGATCTCAAAACTTTCTTGTTAGTCTAAAAACAGCTTAATCTGCCAGAACCACAGTTTGTGGAATGTGCTACTCTATGATGTAATAGTGTGGATAAGCACCGCCTCCGCAGAAGAAGATCAACGCCTGCTTCTACATCTCTGCCTGTTTAGCCAGTTATTTTTGTATTAAGTAGTAATATAGTAAGTTACTGATATTAAAAGGCCAAATTCAATATACACCTTATTGATGATGCATACACAACATATTAGACATTTTAATATTTTAATACGTTGAGGCATTTTAAGTGTTTTTCACATTAACGTTTTATGGACGTTGTATAGGCATGCCTATTCAAACAGAGCGTTCTAATGAAGGGGGTTAAAAACAGGACAGAAAATAGCCTATTACTTCTAAATTATGTTTTTTGATGTAAAAATCTTGATAACATTATAAGTGGACCTCAGAGAACAGTACAAAATAAAAAAAGGACAGTTCATGACCCCTTTAAAATTACATTTAAAAGTTTATTGACGTGGTTGCTAGAGTGTTTTGAATGTGTATAGCATGTTGCTTTGTGGTTGCTAGGATGTTCTGAGTGGGTTTAACCTGTTGTCATGTGGTTTCTATTAGTTTGAGCATGTTATGCAGTAGCTAATGTTTTCTAAATGGGTTTAGCTTGTTGCTATGCAGTTGTTGGGGCGTTCGGAGTGGTTTTATACTGTTATGCGGTAGCTGCAGTTTTCTGAATGGGTTTAGCTTGCTGCTATTAGCATGTTGTTAGGCAAAAACCACTTATAACACCCTAGCAACTGCAACTGAGTGGTTCTGAATGGTTTTGGCTTGGTAAGCTATTGCGAGGATGTTCTAGTGTTTAGCAAATGCTTAACAACTGGCTAATGTATTCCAATTGGTTTATCATGGTAGTATTCTGAGTGCTTTTGGTTGTTAATATGCGCTGAATTTTTTTAACGTGTTGTTTTGCAGATGCTAATGAGTGAGTTCTGAGTAGTTTTAGCAGGCTGTTTTGTGGCTGCTAGGTGGTTACTTTCAGGCCCAAGTTAAAAGAGCTCACCTCCAAGTCTGGATTATGATATTCTGGCCTCTAGTCATGGTTCAGGCCCCTACGGCAGTCTAAATCTCTGGGAGTTTTTAGTCTGCCAGGTGAAAACCTCAAGTCTGAAAATAACATACATAAATAAAATAATAAGTAATAGCACAGCTTTCCTCAAAAGGCCACACATTGAGATATCATTGCACAAATGGTGCAGGACAAATCACACACAAAAGTTTAACACTTAGGGTTAAGATTCTGTTCAAATATAGCCTTAGCAAGCACTGCTAATTATGTTATTTATAAGAATGGACCATAAGTGCTCAGAGAACTATAAGCAGAGTCAAATTTACCTTGACGTTTGCTTGTGCCACGGGATATGAGGCCATCTACTGGTCCTGGTGCTCACAGATCTTTGGTTCTTTCCCAGAAAACACTGTTTAACTTGGCAACAATGACACTGTCCAATACTCTTCAGGCGGTATATGAGCCAGAGCCAGAATGTGATTAAAGCCTCGAACCGAAGGAAACAAAATGCCCTTTTCTCAACAAATCCAGCACAGTGACTAGACGATTCCAACGTGAGTCAGTGTTTGTGAGATACTGAGAATGACCAGTGAGAAACTGATTTATACTTGTTTTACTGACTTGCAAATCTATTAGAATTTTTTTTTTTACCCTTTTACCTTATTGTTCATATATATAGGCGGCGGAAGTCATTGCAGAAGCGGAGGGTGCCGTCCGGTTTCGGGACCATCACGATTGGGCTGGACCACGGGCTGCGGGATGTTCTATCACCCCCAACTTCAGCATTTGATGGATTTCCTCCTCAATAGCTCGCCGACGAGCCTCAGGGACCCGGTAGGGCTGTTACCTGACGACGACCCCTGGCGGTGTCCGGATGTCATGCTGCAGGATGCTGGTCTGCCCGGGTCTACGTCATCATGAGGGGTCAGCTTGGGTAGCAGCTTCGCGGCTGGTACTCGGGGGTCCGGCAGCGAAATGCGTTGAGCGGCGGCGGCACGCAGTGCCGCGAATCCCTGCTCCGTCTCTCCTTGACGGGTGGCAAGGTGCTCAACAATTTGTTGCTGGCGGAGGCTAACCTCGGTGAGCCGCTCAGTCTCATGGAGGAATCTCCTAGATGGCAGGGCTTGCGTGGCTTATGTAGCCGCCGCCTGATGAGGTGCAGCTGTCACCGATCAGCCTGTGATGATGATGGCCAGGTGCTTCTCGCTTGTTTCCAGGGCGACGCTGATGAAGCCTCGGGACGCTCATCACAATATATATATATGTATGTATATTTTAATTAATTTTATTTCCGTTTTAATTAAGTTAGTTTTCGTTAGATTTTGTTATGGTTTCAGTTTTAGTTTAATAACCCTGGTCCAAATGCTTTTTGGGGTCACTAGATCTAAATCAAGCGACTTTTTAATCAAATGTTTATTTAAATCTCTATCTTTCCCATTTCAGACAAGGTCAAATCTGGCTTAGCATAATAATTGGTGCATTAAACAACCATATGTTTTTGTTTATTCATCGTTGGCATCAGTGAAAGCTTGTAAACACTGATGTCTTTTAGAGGACGTAATCAAAAACGGTAGCTTTTTCCACAAAGGTTATGTACTAAGGTCTCAGAGGACATATATTTGCATCTGTGTATGTGTGTGTGTGTAAGAGAGAAAACAAACAGCGGTGGTCGCACCATCCCGTATGTCAGAGCAGATCGTTTGGACAGTGTCCAGTGTTTAGGAAACTATTTTCATATTAAATCACATTTACTACCCCAGCCTTTAATTTATATCAATACCTCATGCTGGCTGCAATGCATTGTAGTTTACAATAGCATGATACAGTTGTAAATACATCAGATATGTCATACATTTACAACTAGATTCATGCTTCAGGCATTGACTAAAGTGTACAGGTCCAATAAAACCCCAATTAAAGGTTTATCTAATTATAAATAAACGCTGCTGCTCTACAGAGGCTTAGGAAAATGCAACCCAAAGCATATGGAAGGCAATGGTTTTGAAGTTTGACTCTCACTGTAACAAATTTCAGACAAACTGACCCCGTTCTCATACCTGACAACATGAGGGTGGAGAATGTAACAGGAAACCGAATGCAGATGGTTTGATCCGGCAAAGAAATTTTTTCCTGTTGGAAAGTCTGGTGTAGACATGCAAAAGATGGGTTCTGTTTGGTTTTATCATTATCTGAATCATGCTGGAAGCCAAGATGATGTCTGGATTATTTGGACAGGAAAGGGGTCTTCCTTGTCTGGAATAGTTTACAATAGCATGATACAGTTGTAAATACATCAGATATGTCATACATTTACAACTAGATTCATGCTTCAGGCATTGACTAAAGTGTACAGGTCCAATAAAACCCCAATTAAAGGTTTATCTAATTATAAATAAACGCTGCTGCTCTACAGAGGCTTAGGAAAATGCAACCCAAAGCATATGGAAGGCAATGGTTTTGAAGTTTGACTCTCACTGTAACAAATTTCAGAAAAACTGACCCCGTTCTCATACCTGACAACATGAGGGTGGAGAATGTAACAGGAAACCGAATGCAGATGGTTTGATCCGGCAAAGACATTTTTTCCTGTTGGAAAGTCTGGTGTAGACATGCAAAAGATGGGTTCTGTTTGGTTTTATCATTATCTGAATCATGCTGGAAGCCAAGATGATGTCTGGATTATTTGGACAGGAAAGGGGTCTTCCTTGTCTGGAATAGCACTGCCAGATAAAACATTCCCAGGGAAAGAAATACAATTGTGAATATGTCCAATAATACAGTAAAACCTTTTTTTTTTCTTATTCTTATTATTTTTTCAGTTTGACAATCATATTCATATATAAAAACCATTCAACTATAAAACTGTAAAACTATTTAAAAATGTTTTTAGTCACTGAATTAAAGCTAAAATAATTTAAAAAAAATATTTTATTACTATTTATAATTACTATAGTCAAAAATAAAATTTAACAAATGTAACATATATATAACATTTTTTTATTTCTTATTTTAGTTGTTATAATCAAATGCTTTAAGATTATATATAATAAAACTAACATAACACTGCTGTAAGGTACTCTAAAGACCTAACATGGTATTTCCATCATGCTTTTGTCCAAAAAAACGCCTATGTATTCCTCTTTTGCAAGTCCCTTTGGACAACAGCATTTGCTAATAAATAAATGTAAAACAGCATTTTTACACATAACACTGACAAACACAATTTAGCTGAAGTACGTAAATATTAATACAGCAACCTGACAAATTATCAGTCAGACTTAAAAACACCTGAAATTTCATTGTATTAGACAGTGTTGTTAACAATAATTAAGACTGTTTCAAGACTATTAAGATTGGTTTTGGTAATTGAAATAAATCCGAAATAAAATATAAATATTAGATTGGAAACACTTCTAATCTAATTTAAATAGGCTGAAGTCAAAGTATAAAATAAAAAAATAAAACTAAACAAAAGAAATAAAAATAAAGCTATATAGAAATAGGGGGATAAAAATATGAAAATGTCCAAATCTAACAAAATTAAGTTGAAAACTGAAATTATAAAAATAAAAGCTAATTTAAAATATAAAAAAAAAAATACTATAATAGTATATAAATAATTTTAAAGCAACACTGGTATAAGATATCCAACTAGGCTAAGTGTCTGCTTGTCTTACATTTTCAACAATATATTGTTTAATCGCTTAAAACCTGACAACTTACTGAGAAACGTGCTTGAAAGGTGAGCTTGTGCTATATTCCTCTATAATAAATGCTACTATATTTCGTAATCGAATTCAATCAAGTGTTTTTTAAGCGTGGCTTCAGTGGCCAGTGCTCTTTTGGAGTCGCTGTAATGTTGAATCATTTGCGCTTCGGTCAATGGCGGCTCCTAGTGGACAAGCGTGTAAACTACAACAACACCCGCTCACACTGGCCAACAGATGTCAGCAGCGGCTCGTTCACGCTCACGGTGGCATTTCACAAATTTAATTCCCCAAACTCCATTAGGAGCGATCAAAATCCATTAAGCAACACCTCCAGTGAAGCATGTAAAATAAATGGGTATTTGTTTCTAAGGCAATTCTAATTTCCTTTCCTCTAATGTAACAACTCCTCCAGATATAGCCTAAAAATAATATTGAGTTCTGTCTAAAAACTTACTCAATACATGCTACGTAGGTCAATTAGACGGTCTGCACACAGTCGATCGTAAATGTGACTGGAAGAGTTCACCCAAAAATGAAAATCTTGTCATCATTTACTCACCGTCATGTCTGTTTTGGAGCATGCTAGCTGGATTAAGCTAGTCGTTAGCATTCTGTGGAGAATAAACAATGATGTCTTTTCCATACAGTGAAACATTAATGACATCTGAAAAATAAGTGAACAATGACTTACATTTTGCCTCTGTTTCTCACGCCAAGCTATTGTACGACTTAGCGAGTTGAAATACACCTCATATTTCATAGAATATTTTTTATTGCACTTTTATGATTTTAATTTTTTGCCATGTTTGGAGCTTGACAGTCGCTATTCATTTTAATTGTGTGGCAAAGAGCTTAGACATTCTGGAAAAAACATCTATATGGAAGAAAGGAAATTATATGGTTTCGAAAAAACGAGGATGATGTTATCTTTACTCACTGTCATGTCATATCATACTCCTTTCTCGCTCCCGAGAAATGCTAAAGAAGATCGTTTAAAGGTGGCTCACAGTTTTCATCAATACAGTTGAAACATACAGTGACCAGGGCCTGTCAAGTTGCAGAAAGGTACAAAATGCTGTGAACAAAAGCTGTGAACAAGAACTTTTAGTTGGACATTTATCTTTTATTAACTGTTACTACCTAATACGCGTTTCAAAACGTTCAGAGAACATTCAAAAGTAACAGTCCCCCAATTTCCCATAATGGAACGTTCCCTTCATGTTTTCTCTAATGTTCTCTCAAAGTTATGTAACGTTAATAGAATGTTCGTTCACAGTTCTCTGGACTTTAATAACATTCTCAAAATATCAGCACAAAAACATTTTATACATTGGAACGTGAAATGTTTTAGCTGGATGTTCGTCTAACTTTTTTTAAACATTATGACTTGTTTCAGAACATTCAGAGAACATTCAAAAAGTAACATTCCCCTAATTATAAAATGTAACGTTACTTAACGTTTCTCTAACATTCTCCCAATGCTACTTAATGTTAAAATGTTCATTCAAAGTTGTCTGGTTTTTAATAAAATTCTCAAAATGGCAGCACAAAAACATTATTTATATATCGTTAATAGAACATGAAACATTTTAGTTTTTAATCTAGTTTTTAACATTTTATTTATTTTTTTTTTAAATGTACTAGTTATTTTTTTGTTTCAGAACTTTTAGAGAACATTCAAAAGTAACATTTCCTTAATGTTTTCTCTCAACGTTACGGAACGCTAACAGTACATTTGTTGTCTGGCCTTTTATAACATTCTCAAAATTCCAGCACAAAAATGTTCTTTACACGTTCATGGAACGTTAAACATTACTACTTACTGTTTCAAAATGTTCAGAGAACATTAAAAAATAGTGTTCCCATAATGATAAAATGTAATGTTCTCTTAATGCTTCTGTAACATTCACATAATCAAAAAAAAATTTTTTTTTAAACATTGAGAATTTTTTATTATTTTTTGTAACGTTTTGTAACGTACCCAAAATGTTTTTTAAAACATATTTTTGTTAGATGGGATAAAAGCTGTCCATGTGACTTGTAGCTTTGTGTGAGAAACATCAAAATGAATTCAAGACACAAATAAAACCAAACACCACTGGGCGTACCAATTTCAAGTTCACAGATTTGAAAAGATTTACACACTATAATTGAGCTGGACGGTCCTTAATTCATTTCTGGGTGACCTAAACCTTTAAGAATGGCCGTTTAGGAAGCAGGTAACATTTCCCTACTGTGCTCCATCTATGCGTTTCTCTCTCTCCTCTCCATCATTCCTGTCTGTCCATTAGAGCGAGATGCTCCGGGTAGGAGGCTGACCTCCTTACCAACACTGATACAGTCCCCTGAGAGACGCGCGCCCCATTTAGACATGCTGACTGAGGACTTTTACCGTCTACTCTCAAACTCCGGACTCTAAACTCAGCTCCTCCGTTTCAGACGGTCAGGATTTCAGAGGGATTTCATTCCATTCAACTTTTAAACCTTACTTACTTAGATGAGTAATGAAGAGAAATGTCAGACTGCAGGGAGACACAACAAAAAATATATTAGACTATTTACTTTGCTTAGTAGATGCAAGGTTATACAAATCATGTTTGACTTCAATTTCAGGCCTCAGAAATGTCAAAAATAGGCCAAATGCAGCTACATGCTTCACAATATCCGACCAGTGAGGGAAAACATATTGAGTCACACACACACCTACGCAGCTGAAGACAAAGTCATGCCTGCACACACAGCTGCTCTGATGATTTTTACAATCCCTTTGAAAATACAAAAAAGAAACCGCTGCAGAGAATACTATTGATTGTCTTTTTAATTTGATGGTAATGTCACATACTGTACATTTTCTGAACAAATCCCTGTATATAAACGATTTTCCCATGAACAACGGTAACAGCAATGTAGTACATGCATCCTCTGAAAAAAAATGCAACTGGGTTCTCAGGCGCATTTCAGTGATATCTGTCAGATAATATGGACGTTTTATGGTTGGTAATCCAAAAAATTAATTACAGTATACACTACCAGTAAGATGTTTTTGAAAGAAGTCTCTTCTGCTCACCAAGATTGCATTTATTTGATCAAAAATACAGTAAAAGCGGTAATATTGTGAAATATTATTACAATTTAAAATCTGATTCTATCTGAATATATTTCAAAAATGCAATTTATTCCTGTGATGCAAAGCTGAATTTTCGGCATTGTTACTCCAGTCTTCAGTGTCACATGATTCTTCAGAAGGATCCTTTAAATCCATTTATTTAAAATAGAAACCTTTTGTAACCTTATGTCTTTACTGTTAATTTTGATCACTTTAATGCATCCTTGATAAATAAATAAAAAAATCTTACTGACCCCAAACATTTGAATGGCAGTGTATGAATTATTTTAGTGCACTTTATTTAAACATTAAGAGCTAACTTGTGAACTTAAAGACTTGCTGTCTTGAATGCTCAAGCATTGCTAACAAGACTTCTGAAGCGTCTTTGGCCCCTCGGAGACCCTCAGCATGTCCTCTGCACGTCCTCTGGGTCTGTGGAGTCTGAGACAGACAGGAAGATCACAGCAGGTCAAAGCAGAGGCGCTTCAGTCGGGAGCAGACACCTCGGTGCTGTAGCTCAAAGGGACGCCCAGTCCGACGACGGGTCCAACAACACTGAGCCAAGTCACGATATAGTTCACCCTCCTGAGAACAGATGAGATCATCAGAGCATCTACCCATATTGCAATGCTGCAAATTAAGAAATACTTATATCTAGTCAGAACTTATTAGCTAAATAGATGTAAATGCCAGATCTGATAATTAACATTCAGACGTAAATGAGACAGATATAACACTATGAGATGATATAATACCATTTATAAAATGTTAAAAGGAATAAGATTAAATAAAGCTTGTATTAAAAGTATGCTGTTGATTACCATAGAAAATAATGTTGATTCATTCCTCATTTTAAATGGAATCTATTGGTCAAGTATTGTGGCAGGATTATTTTAAAACAAAACACTTAAAATAAATTGTAGTTAAAATATTTAAATGAGCTGTAAAAGTCATATTTAATCATCTTTTTTTGTAGATGTTTCTTAGTGAATAAAATCCTTGGATATAAGCTTGCTTTCCTGAGGCTTATGGGGAATCCCCCCCCCCAAAAGTAAAATAAATAAATAAAATAAAGTACAATTAAATCTCAAAATCAGTGTATTTTTTTAAACAGTGCAAACACCCCCTATGTGCCTCGTATTATTAATTTATATTACATTTAATTATATAATTTATGACAAGTCCTACCCACCGAAACCCACCATATTTTTTTTTGTTGGTCAAGATAGTAATGTTTAAATCATACATTTAAATTTTCATAGCAGTTGCATAATGTTGGTACTTGCATATGTTAAACATTTATTCACTGTGCTGTCTGATTGCCTACTATAGGATTCCATTGGAAGTGCATTATTGAGGATGAGGTGAAATATATATATTTTCATGGTAATCAACAACATGCGTTAGAAGTGTTGACTGAGCTCAAACAGCAGAGCATGATGCAAGCAACACCAAGGTTATGGGTTTGATTCCCAGGCAATGTGTGAGTTTATGTTCCTTGAATGCATTGTACTGTAAGTGGTTTTTGGAAAATAGCGTGTGATAAATGTAAATTTAATCATGCACCGAACCTAGAATATTAATTGCACATGATGCATGACGACTAAAGCTGCAGCAGGGAGAAACTCACTTGTTTTCAGCTTGTGCCAAATCCAGAGCAGGTTTCATAAACTCCTCAGTGCGACATGGATGAAGCATGAAAAATGGTTGGCCCAGTAAAGGATGTTCCTACACACACACACACACACACACACACCGAGATCATTCAGCTCTTTGTTAATGTCTATTCTGACCTCATTTTTTATTAGGAACAGGTTCTCACTGTCACACGCTGTAACACAGCCATTAAACCAATGCCCAACATGTGTTTTTCCATCTTAACTCAATGTTAACTAGTCACACAATACTTTTCACTACCCAAATTCAATTACGCTCAAAGCTTCAGATAAATTAAAAAGAACATTACGAGGCAGACTTAAGCAAATCTGCCATGCGACACATGGGCTTCATTAGCACCCTGCTGCTCTCGAGCAAGTCTCGCACACTGGGGGGCACTCATGCACAGCAGAGATGGAGGAATGTCCTATCCCATAATGCCACACCAGAGAGACCTGGACCACACCATCACAGCGAGATTATTATGGAAGAAGTCATACTTAGGAAGAGGTTTGGGAACAGTGCGGCTGAACATAATATAACAACTTCTAAGCTTTCCTCTTGAATCAACAAGAAAAAAACAACTACAATCAATTTAACTTCCGTAACCTGATGTAATCTGAAATATACATCAAGAAAAAAAAAAAAAGATTTACATGTAAATCTGAAAGAAGAAAGTCATATACACCTAGAATAGCTTGAGGGTGAGTAAATCACATGCTAATTTTCATTTTTGGGTGAAATATCCCTTTAAGCTCAAATTCAGACAGCAGCATTTGTGACATTATGTTGATTTCAAGAAAAAAACTGGTTTGACTTAATTTTGTCCCTTGTCGTCGTCCTTTTTTTTTTTTTTTTTAAATGAAAGTTACTGTGAAGACGGTGCTGCCACAAAAAAGTACTATTAATCACTTTATATTACATACTGTGATGTACAAGCCAAAAAAAAAAAGAATTTACACATGAAGACCCTGAGTGTATCTGATAATAAATGCTTTTGAATTTAATTTAAATTAACACAATCCATTGCTGAAATAAATAGTAATTGTCTTTCTGTGGTGAGTTGAAGTTCCTTTATGCATAAATACTTGATAAAATTTCCACAAAAGCAGTTCCTTTATGCATAAATACTGACCACACAAACACAGATGAGGAACACAAATACAGTTCACTCCAGGAGAGAAACTAATGTTAGTTTGTGGGCATCTTGATGACAAAAACTGTCAGACAGTCTAAATTAATTTATAGAAAAGGGCACAACTCGGAAAATGCACAGAGAAGATGAAAAAAGAGAAACATTGATGATGTCTAAGAATATGTCAATGTTGTAAGAGGTGGAGTCAGAAAAGAGATCATAGATTCAAAACAATGAGTATCCAGTCAGATTCTGAACTCACAGGTACTGAGATTAATCATAAATACATAGTTGACTGTAGGATTTTTTTTTACCACTTAAATTATGTTTCATAGTTAAATGACTGTAACTATTTCAACTGCACTGAAAATGTCTGGAATTGTGATTGACAGTATAGATAAAGGTTTCAATCAGAAGATAGAATAGGAAAGACAGTTGATATCTACACCAGTGCTGAGGCTGTAAGAGATATGAAACATAAGACACAGAGGACTTCAACACACCGAAAACCCAAACACCTCAACACACAGCTAACTGAGATGAACTGAGTTTACTCATAAAACACAATGACAAAAACTAGACTTATAAACATCTGAAGACTCTACAGACTGAGTCTACAGTTGGCATTTTTTTCCATATGAGCTGTGTTTTATTAGGTGAATTGATTAAAAATCATCGTTAGGAAGTGATTGCGTGAAGATCAGAAACTACAGAGCAGCTCCACTGTGTTTAGTGCTGCCGTGTGTGTGTGTTCTTCTGACTGCAGTCATAGTGCTGTGTATCCACATCCATACAGAGAGCACAAACTACACAAAAGACACCAAAAGACGCCAAGATTTTACCCCCCAGATTACTGACAGTTCTGTCAGGACCACTATCGTCAAAGATGATTGACAATTAGCATACAGTTTGGATTGGCGGTATGGTTCCGTTCTGGGCAAGAACTCCCTGCACACCCATGCAGCCTAGCATGGATGAGAGCAGGGAGAGCAGCGATAACCCCCCCAGGGTAAACAGAACAGAACCAACATAAATGTAATGTTGTTTCAGGGTTGGCATCATCTGAGGTCCTCTGAGGGGTTGGCATCATCTCTTCTCAGGTGTTCTGGACCCAGACTGAAGCTTGTGTAAATCCTAGGGTAATTAGCTATTGAGCAATGCGAAAACTGCTGATACTACTGCGGGACCTTATATATGAATACTTAGATAGGTTTCGTATTTCCATAGGTTGATGGGGATCAGCTGAGAGTCAGCTGATGCGAGCTTGACTAACGTGACCTGCCAGAACTGACGCTATGCTAGATTTTCTTTAAAGTCAACTCACTACAAGTGATTAAATAATCACACTGAAGGAAGAGCATGCAAATGCAGTCACCGCTAAAACCATCAACTGTTCGGCCGTCACTGATGTAACAATCTGAAGCTCATCAAACATTGAAAGCTTTCAACACCACCTGCTTTCAAAATGAACAAGCCCCTGATGGCTTTACACATACACATGCAAACTGTGGCAACGATTGTGCTTTTTCACATGCTTATTAATGGTCATTATGTTTTTTGCAGAAATGTATTAGCAGTTTATCTCAATACCTGAGGGAAGTGATTATGTGATAATATATGCAATTAAACCACATTTAACAAACCAAACATTGTTGAAAATGAAGCCCCTTTCTGCATAAATACTGGCCACACAAAGGCTGATGAGGAACACAACACAGTCCACTCCAGGAGAGAAACTAGTGTTCTCAAAGACACCGAAACTCTAGAACATAACTGAAAAGTGTAGCTACAACCAGCAAAATGCACCGAGAAGATGGACAAAGGGCGGATGATGTGTACACAAATATTGACGTTGTAAATGGTCAATCTGGAAAAGATAATAACGCAACGAGAATCCAGTCCTCTGAACTCCCAGGTACTGAGATTAATCATGAATACATTTCATCACACAGACATATAATAGTACAGATTTGATCACTTGTCGCACTTTTTGCATGTTTTCAGTTGCTGTGAGCAGTGTTAAATGAATAAATAAAGTGAATAGAGTTACATTTGTTCATCGTCAGGAAGTGATTGTGTGAAGATGAGAAGCTCCAGAGCAGCTGAAGTGTGTTTGCTGCTGCTGTGTGTTCTTCTGCTGACAGCAGTCCTAGTGCTGTGTGTCCTATTCACTCGAGAGAGACGACTACCCAACAACACCAACTTCACAGAAGAGAGAGATCAGCTACTAACCAAGATGATCGACCTAATTCGGCTAAACGTACAGTTAGTTCAAGAGAAACATGAACTGACAAAGTTTTTTCAAGGTATTCTTCAACTACACTGAAACCACACAAATATTCAATGATAGAAATGTATTTAGGTATTTGCAACATAGGTTGTGTATTTTTTGTGAATGACATTAATGAGCTGATAGTTAAGCTGGATGTTCACAGATGGATGGATTTACTATCAATTCAGTCTTTACTACGTTTCCACTAAGATGAAGAACTGGACGGAGAGCAGAAGATACTGTACAGAGAGAGGAGCAGATCTAGTGATCATTAATAACAGCGAAAAACAAGTGAGTGAAACTTAACCACTTACTTAACCTTAACCATATTTTGGGGACATGTTTACTGCATGGATAAAAAAAAGTCACCTTTAAGTTGTAATCGAATCCTTTAAATTTGACCTGTATTCAGAACAGAATAAGATAAAAATCTTAAGATAAAAACTATAATGGCATTCGTTATAAACAACATAGGCCTATAAACATCTAGCATGTTATAAATATGCTCTGGCGTGATCATGGGTATTGTCCTTATCACACCAGAAAAATGTAAATATTCTGTAATTTTTGGTCATAAAGACAGGAGTAAGACATCTATTGAAACTGTAAAGGGTTTACTTTTATTTATGCATACAATGCCTTTGTAAAATAAAGAAAACAAACAGGATGAGCTTTCAGCCGTCTCTGTTTCCTAAAACTTGTGGTGTGGCCATAAAAATGAAATGATTAATTCCTTAATTTGTTAATTATTTCACTGAAACATTTTCTGTAGGTCTATTTATTTTGTTCCTATCATATGTCATTTTATTCTGTTTTTCTCCGTTTTCTCCTGTTGTTTATGTGCATGCAAATCGAAATCACTGAAAAGAAAAACATGTAGTTTTAATGGGTCACATACACTTATCCGTTGTAATTTAATTGAAATCGAATTTAACATTCTAATTTTGTCGATTAATGGAATTAGGAAATTAGGAAACATATTGTTTAAAGGGGTGCTATTATGCTTTTTTACTTTTTCAACTTTAGTTGGTCTGTAATGTTGCTGTTTGAGCATAAAAAAGATACCGTTACAAAGCTCAAAGTCCACTTCAAAAGGAGATATTTTATTTAATATAAATCACTTTTCAAAAACTACAACGAACGACTCGTTTGGACTACAACACATATTTTCCAGGATTTGTGATATCACAAATATCGACGAATGGGACGAGACCTGGTTGAGCTGCACTAGAGAGGGTAACGAGTGTTATAAATAATGTGTTTTTCAAACAACCTAGTACGAGAGCCTGTTCTAGTACACCCCCAAAACAAAATCAAGACTTTGTAAAAGAGCATAATAGGACCCCTTTAAGAATTTGCTCAGTCTGCGGAAAGAAGGTGGATTTCAGTGACTTTAGTGTAGATTTGCGTTTTGCAAATGCATTTTTGAGTACCTCAGTAAGTGGTCAAAAGTGGAGGAGCTCAAAACATTTTAGACCCCGTTCACACCTGTATTTAGCACTGTCTGCTTGTCATCTTAATTCTAGGTGTATACAGGGCTTATAAGTTTTTTCCCTCCTTTCATCTTTTTTTTTAGGATTTTGTAAAGAAAATATCCTGTGGAGCTCAAACCTGGATTGGTCTGACTGACAGTGATGAGGACGGCACATGGAAATGGGTTGATGGCAGCACACTGACCTCTGGGTGAGAAATCACTGCATTTAACTGATTATTATATTAAAAAAAAAAAGTATATGCAATATATATATATGCAATTCATGTTTATTTTATGTTGTCATGTTGCAGAATCATGACACCATTTTACCATTTTTCTCTTACTACCATTATAATGTTAAGTCATTTTTAATTAATAAAGTCTTGGAATTAACACACATTGTTGGAATTAACACATTCATCATGTTTGTCATCTTGCTTTCAGCCCTGTAACTCCCATCAACAATTATATTGGAATAAATATACAAATAACAGGAAGAGCAGTGAGTTTAGATCTACTGTGTGTTCTTCTGATGGATGCGTTCACACAGCAGCAGAATACAGTTCTGTCATGACAACTCTCGGAGGGATTGGCATGGTAATGTACATGACAATGTTAATGTATTTGGTCTTGGCGGAATAGATCTGCTACGCTGCTGCTGCTGCTGTTGCTGTGGCAGAGCAAGTACCGAGACTTGCTACTGCCAATACATCCACAACATGCTGCGGTAAGCATGTAAGAAATACTGCTGCTGCACATATAACACGTATGACCATATAGCATACATGAATCACCCCGTAGCAGATCTATACAGGTGCAGCTGGGGAAGGTGGAGGGTTTCTGAAGTGCGCTGCAAACTGCTACAGCAAACAAAAGCCAGGTATTTGAATATTGAGCAGTAAGCTCATTGGCTACCGATACAGCAGAGAACCAATCAGCTGTCATGTGATAATGATGTCGCCAGGTCAGATTCAGCTAGACCTATCGGACTGCGCCATCTAGAGTTTCATGCCAGAACTCTGTATTTGCCAGTCCTGTTTTTTGAGCGCTAAATATTGTTTGTTTGCACACTGTTTAGATATGAAAACAAAACTCCCTTTCAATATTACAACAAAATTTGGTGAGTGAGTTCAGTAAACCTGTGTTGTGAGCAGCAGTGTAAACAGATGCATTCGACATATCTCAGAAACAAGCAAGACATCAACATATCGCAACCTGACAAAACACCCTGTCAACACCTAGTAACTAGTAAAAATACACTAGCAACCAATCAAATAGCCTTAGCAATGTCAAGTAACAAGCTTGAACACACTCTCATCTTTATTATTTACTTCTGGAAATGCCAGTATAAGCTATTCATGGTTCTCTAGCAATTAATGGAATATTCTGGGTTCAATAAGAGTTGAGCTTAAATTCAATCAACAGCATAATGTTGATTTACAAAAAAAATTAATTTGACTTAATTTTGTCTCATCTTTTTTTCCCCCAGTGTAAATGGAAGTTACAGTGAAGACTGTACTGCCACAAAAAAAGTACTATTTTTGAAAGAAAGAAAGAAAAAAAAAGGCTTGACCCTCTAACACTGGCACTCTTCATTCTATTATATATATATATATATATACATATATATATATATATATATAT
>NW_015536501.1:1397803-1408410 GCF_001515605.1 Sinocyclocheilus anshuiensis | reverse complement strand
TTATATATATATATATATATATACATATATATATATATATATATACATACATATACACAGTGATACAGTACTGTGAAAAGTTTTAGGCACTTGTGTAAAAATGCTGTGTCAAAAATAATGTCATAAATAGATTTTCTTTATCAATGAACTTTTATTAACTAAATTAAATCAACATTTGGTGTGACCATGCTTTACATTTAAAGCAGCTTTTGCCCTCGGTTTTTCAGGTAGCTTTGCAGGTAGGTCTCTTGAAGCATCTTGGAGACGTTGCCACAGTTCTTCTGGATTTAGTCTGTCTCAGTTTGTTCTTTAAGTTTGTTATTTGTTATAAAAAATAACTTGACCCCCTAACAGCTCTTCCATGTCTCTTCTATACTTTTCATTCTTTTTATTTATTATAAAAACACTTTTATATATTGTTGGTTTGATTGCTTCTATTGTCCTCTTTTATAAGTAGCTTTGCATAAAAGCATCTGCTACATGAATAAATGTAATGTAAATAATCCCTTTAAACATATTTACATTACATACTGTATCACAAGTGTATTTTGTTTATAAAGTCTTAAAAATATAGTTGATGGGCAGCTAACTGAGCAATAAATGCCAAAAGACTTGGTTTAACTAACTTTAATAGATCTGCCCCAAAAGTTATATACATAAATTGCTGTAAAAATACTGATGAAAGAGCATGTAAATGCAGCCACTGCAAAAACCATCAACCATAAACACACAAACTGTCTGGAATGCTGATGTACCAGCTACTGTCAAAATGCACACAAGCCCCTAAAGACTTTACACATAAAGACACTGAGTGTGTATCTGTGATAATATCTCATTTAAATAAATTAATATTTTAAATAAATATATAAATTATAATTAAAGTTTCCTACTGCGATAAGTTAAAGTTCACCTTACGCAAAATGCTTAAAAGTTTCCACAAAAATAGTTCCTTTCTGCATGAATACTGGCTACACAAACACAGATGAGGAACGCAACACTCCAGGTTCACTCCAGGAGAGAAACTAATGTTAGCTTGTGAGCATCGTCATGACACCAAAACGGTCTGGCAGTCTAAATCAAAACACCGAAAAGGGTATTACTCAGGAAATGCACAGAAATGAATAATATCTACAAATATTTGACGTTACAATAGGTAAATTTGGAAAAGACATCACAGACCTTAAAGCAACAAGAATCCAGGCATCTGAACTCACAGGTACTGAGAATAATTAAAGATATATTGAGAACACAGTGGGAAAACTGTATAAAAAAAATTTTTGTAAAAAATAAACCTGAGGAAATTGTTTCAAACGTAAATAATGCATGAATGTTTCCTCTTTTTGGGTTCATAAGTGATACATTTATGTAATTCATACATGATTTTAAGTGTTGAGTATTGAGTATTGTGTTCATAGCCGAGTGTTTGAATTTAAGTGGCTGGAGGAAGACTGCAAGGTACAATGGCACCACTTACGACAAAAACTTTGCTGTCAGTAAGCACCGTTTTAATCCAGTTATCCAAAACCTCAATAAATAAATCTCCTCTACTCTGCAAATAAAAACAACCTCAATGCACTGTCACCATCTGCATAAAAATTCACAACATCAACTGTCTGGATGCATTGCTCAGTTACCGTTCAAGCATTGAAGACGTGCTGACTCTTCAAATTCCCTCGACGAAACCTCACTGTTAGCATCAGCAGTATAGAGTTGGACTTTTTCATTTTATTTGTGAATAGCAGTTCCATCTTGCTCCTATACTGCGGCACGATTCCAGCTCTGTTAGTCAATTATCATGACTTCATCTACAGGCCTCACGGGAGAACAGACCAAATCACTATATATGCACACAAAACTGTTGTGAAACTTGTCCTGTTAAAACAGGCACTTCTGTTAGAGTCAAGATTCTTAGAGTCAAGAACATTTTATTAAACTAAAGAACCAATATTTGTAACCCACATTTTGCCTCTTTTTTCCACAATTTTCACTTCATATAAACTTGTAATTGTGAGATAAAAGTTTAATATTCTAACTTTTATAATTTAAGAAATTAGGAAGGGGGCCAACACTTTTTCACACCACTGTATATATAAATGACTAATTACTTTTTAAATTACTTTTGACTGTAAAATCACAGCTAGCACATAATGGCATAAGAGTGACAACCTTTTTTTTTTTGAAAGATGCCAAATTTAATTTGTGTAGAAAACATTTAGTTTGTTTTTTCTTTCAATTGTGAGTTCATCTCACAATTCTGAATCCACAATTCTGAATTATTCTTAGATTTGCAAGTAAACATTTCGCAATTCTGAGTTTATATCTCGCAATTCATACATTTTTTTGTCTCAACTTTTTTTTCTCAGAATTGCGAGAAACAAACTCAGAATTCTGACTTTTTTCCTTACAATTTTTACATCTCACAATTCTGAAATTTTATCAGCCACTTCTGACATGTTTTCTGAGAATTCTGAGTCTACATTTTGCAATTGTTGTTTTGTTTTCCGCCACAATATATATAATATAATTAGGGCCCTATGAAATCCTTTTTTTACCCCAATTTCCATTTTTTTCCCCCACAAATTCAGTTTTTTCCCCATTTTAATTGTTCTGGATTTCATTTTTTTTCCATTTTATTTTTGGAAAAAAACATGCTTCTGCGCCATTCATTCACACACAGACAAGCAGACCATGCAGGATTCATATTCAAATAGTATTTTTGCTGCTTAATATTCACAGAGACTAGTCCATATCACATTTTTATTTATTCATCCAAATGTTGGCAAATTCTGTGAAATTCCGTGTTATACATTAAATTCCATTTTTGACCAGATTCCACGTTTCCGTCCGCATTTTCTGCATCACGGAACTCATAGGGCCCTAAGAATACAAAACAGGTTATGACTATTTTTATCTCACAATTCTAACTTTTTTTTTCTCACAACTGTGAATTTAAATCTTTTTTGCAAAAAAAAAATAATAAAAGGTAATTTTATATCTCACCAGTTAGCCTTTGTTTCTTGCAATTGAAAGAAAAATCAATTTATTTTTTTATTCCGTGGCAGAAACGGACTTCCATACTTTATTTTCACGAGTGTACAGTCTCAGACTACATGTTCACAGTCAACCGTTTGGGGCCTTATTGAGTCCTCAAGAGAGAAGTGTTCTGTGTTGTCCTAATCGGTTATGCTAAGAATGCGATTTGGGTTTGAGAAAATTGGGCAGATAAAGAGGAGACAGAGATATAAGAGGGCAAAAACAGAGAGGAAAGCGAGAGATAAAGAGAGAGAGTCCATTGGCGTCACTGCTCGTAAGGCCTTGATGTGAGTCACTCATGTTTACCTGCGTCAAATGCGGCAGTGTTCCATCTCCTGAGAACCTCGAGACCCTCAACCCTTCCCGAGTCTCTCCCTTTGCTATTACTGCCTTCCCTCTTCTCTAATATCCTACACTGCCTCTAATCAGCCTTTTTCTGCATCTATTTTTCCACTCTCTCCATCCATTCAATATCTCTCTGTAATCACGCCTACTGCTCTGCATCCCTCACAGCCTTAAAGGGATAGTTCACCCAAAAATGAAAATTTGATGTTTATCTGCTTACCCCCAGGGCATCCAAGATGTAGGTGACTTTGTTTCTTCAGTAGAACACAAACGGAGATTTTTAACTCCAGCCGTTGCAGTCTATCAGTCGTATAATGCATGGCAATGGGAATTTCTCCATGGGAATTTTTTCACTCTCATAGATTTTGTTACCATTGCCATGCATTATACGACTGATAGACTGCAACAGCTGGAGTTAAAAATCTCCGTTTGTGTTCTACTGAAGAAACAAAGTCACCTACATCTTGGATGCCCTGGGGTTAAGCAGATAAACATCAAATTTTAATTTTTGGGTGAACTATCCCTTTAACTAGAGCAGTAGCAAACAGCCAGAGTCAGTTTTTCCAAACACTCCAGGAGATCTATGAAGGAACAGCCATCTGATTAACATGTCAACTGACCAATCACAGTTAGGCTTTGATGCACAAAATTTTCACATAAACAAGTAAAACTTAGGTATGTTTACGGCATAAGGGAATACGTTAAGAAAGGCTAACTCTGATGTTGATTTTACCCCTGTTTTATGACAGTGTAAGACAGCTATGGTCAGAGTAAATCTGAAATCAATGATTTGACAATAGCAATCTAGAACAAAATGAAATGACAGATTATTTTCAAACAGCACAAAAGTCTCCATAAACGATTGTAATCTGATTCTGAGCATTTTAAAATGTAATATACTCTAATTACAAATACTTAAAGGGGTCATATAAACTGCATAAACACATTTCATTACACCAAATACACAAAATAATGTTATTTTTTAGCAACGTCAAATGACCCCTTTAATTTTTGGGATCTGATTATGTAATCCAGATTATATGTAATCAGTTACTACCCAGCACTGATTACATATTATTTCCTTTTAAAATAGAAATATCATTTATTAAAAATTATTTTGCATTAAAAAAAACATTTTGTATCCTGACGGACCAATTAAAACCTGTGCAGCTTGAATCTTACAAACTACAAAGCCGACCAATTGCAACGGAGTGTTGATTTTGAGAAAGCAACTGCCACCTGCAAAAGTGCAATGTGCCTTCGACAGTCTTTGAACCATTTTTGGTAGTTTGTGTGCATTCCATCTGCAGCTTTGACTAGAGTGGCACCTCAGAAACAACATGAAGACTCAACAAATTCATGATGTCACACAGGTTACCTGTTGGGTCAGTGTGTCCCAGGGTCCCTGCTGTAGTCTCTGTCTATAGTTCGGATGAACATTGCTCCACACCTCCTCGAGAGACAGGGGTCGCCCATCTGTGATGGAGAATGAGTTTTTCTGATTACAGCCCCCTTTGAGCAATCTCTTTCAAATGGATCACGCTTGCATGTGCCTGTTTGCTAACTTGCTCAATAACAGCTCCGAAAATGTTTACATGGCGGCTATTAATGTATTTACAGCACAAAGTCAAACTTTGTTGAGCACAGATGCGAGTCACTGCGCTGCCTGCTTTCTCAAAACTCAAACACTCCTGTAGAGATGGGATCTCAGTGTAAATGTTGAGTCTGTTTTTGCAGCACACATAAAACCAGACTTTGAGAAAGCAGAACACGAGGGTTCTGAAATACACACACTGATAAGGGAAGCAGACAGCATATAAACAAGGCCGTGCGGTTTAATGATAGAAATGCAGTGAGGGAGAATGTCGTGTACCTAACGTGGAGGCTCTGAAATAGAGGACGGGGATCTGATAGCTGCAAGAATACAGAATGTGGTATTCATAGCGCAGCACAGCGTGAATTTCACATACTGCCTGAACTCCAGCCATTTCATCCTCAACGTTTGCCTAGAAAACAAGACAGAGAGAAACGGGTAGAAAGTGAGAGAGACACATGCCATTCAATGACAAAAATACAGACATATATGCGACAAAAAATGTCACATTTTGAGACAACATACTTAATTCAAGTATTAGTTCACTCAAAAATGAATATTCTATCATCATTTACTCACTATCTTGTTGTTCTAAACTCTTAAGAATTATTTAAATCCATAGAATACAAAAGAAATTTATTAGAATGTTTACACTTCTCATTGTTGTACACAAAGTCTGGGGTAAGTACGTTTTTTTTTTCTTTTAAAGAAATAAACATTTTAATTCAGAAAAAAATGCATTTAATTGATACTAAAGACATTTATAATGTTACAGAAGATTTATATTTCAAATAAATGCTGTTATTTTAAACTTTCAATTCATCACAGAATCCTGAAAAAAGTATTTTTTTTCTAAAAAATTAAGCAGCACAACTGTTTTCAACATTGATAATAAGAAGAAATCAGCATATTAGAATGATTTCTGAAGGATCGTGTGACACTTAAGACTGGAGTAATGATGCTGAAAATTCAGCTTTTCATCATAGCACTAAATTACCTTAAAATACAAATCAGTTTTTGAAATTCTAATAATATTTCACAATAGTACTGTTTTTATTGTATTTTTTGCTTAAAGAAATGTAGCCTTGGTGGGCAGAAGAGACTTTCTTTTCAAAAATACTTAAACAATTTACTTTTGAGAGGGCATTCAAGCTCTAAAATTGAGAAAATAATGATAAAAAATAAATAAACACTATAAAAGTGGTCCATATGACTTATATCGCCATATTGGATTCAAGTGATACTGTATACTACAAAAGTCATATGCACTGAAAAATTTGGTGCAGAAACAATTTTCACACAGAAATTGCAAGAAAATTTCACAATTAATTACAAAGAAATGGCAATTAACACAGAATGAAACATCTGAATTTTGAAGACGAAAGATGGAAATAGCATGTTGGAGTTAAACATACTTCAATAATCTTTATTTACAGTACAACTTGTGTGGATTAAACTTCTAGTGCTTTCATGTTGTTTCTGTTTTTGGAGCTCAACAGAATCCATCTCTGTTAACTGTCAGAATACACACAAGAGCAGCCAGCACATTCTCCTAAACTTCTCCTTTTGTGCTCCAAAAGAAATATAGTCATTCCATCATACAGGTTGAAGGGGCATGAATGAATACATTTCCATTCTATTCATATACAACAGATATGAAATCTTGCCACATAAATGCTAATTCGGTTTACACCGCTTCAATGATCTTCTGCAAGAAAAGGAAGTGGCTTTCCACATGCAAGAAGTCATGTATGGAGCCATATCACATATCTGATCCATGATACGTGTGCAGACTTGCCATTAACCCTGAGCCGTGATACCAAACCCAAAGCCAGCGACACACGCGAGTGATTCATCGAGCAGTATGTGACTTCATTCTTCTTCCCAAACTTGACTGATGAAAACAAGATCTCCTTAACAGTCCGTGTGGGCAACAACACGTGTTTACCTTTTTGCTTTCCTCTTGCATCCTTCATCGATAGGATGTTGTTGACATGTTGAGGGAGTTTGTACACTCCCCCCTTTGTGTTGAGGAGCATGAGTAATGGCATCATGCACAGGACCCTCGAGCGGGTCCACATGCCCAAATGTTGTGCAGACTGTTTACCAAGGTTACCTCTCTTTCAGGCGGCGCGCACTGGATTTTCCCGCTCTTTCTCGACCTGCAACCCCTGGTGATTAATTGGCTGTCAGAATGTGGAATAAAGGTTTAGGGCGCTGCAACTTGCACAAGCACAGATAAACAGGAAGGAATGCCGTCATACTTGGGAGGAGTTAACAACCATTACTGGGGAGTAACTAGAACTAACAGCGACACAGCTAACTTACTGTAACTACATTATGTAGACATCACAGTGTAGCTTCGCCACTAACAAGCTACTTTTATTGACAAGTAGCCATGTAACACAACAGAAGGTAACAATTTGGAAAGTCATATTTGTTTTAGTAAATTGGACAGTTTTGGACAGTTTTAAAAAATTGGACAGTTGTAAAGATGATATAAATCAACCAAATCAAAAGGAAACGATTTACTGATTCAAGTCTTGGTGCAGGATTTTGCATGAAACCTTTTTTATGCCATGTTATTGAAAAATACAGCTTTTATTAAATTATACATAATATAATCTTATTGTAATTTTTATTTTATTATTATTACTACTACTACAATAATAATAATCATAATAATAATAATAATAATGTTATATCTGAAGTATTATTCAAGTTCTATATTGAAGCTATATGGGGTGAAATATATTTTAACAATAACAACAACAATTACAATAATAATACTTTTTCATATATTTAAAAGATATTGCACCCTTACATAGCTTTGGCATTTTAGCTACTATTAATTAATTTGAGCTTGAAAAATATTATATAATAATAATATTTTTATCTATCTATCTATCTATCTATCTATCTATCTATCTATCTATCTATCTATCTATCTTCAAATTAATTATTACCAGTAAATTACATTGAAGCTATATGGGGTGAAATAAACATGATACATTTTAGTATTATTATTAAATAATAATAATAATTATTATTATAATTAATGTTATTATTATTACCAATATACTATAATATAACATAGTATAATGTAATTATTATTATTATTACTACCAATAATATGTATTTTATTGTTACCAATAATTATATATTAATAATATATTATTATTACCAATATTATTATTGTTATTATTATTATAATTATATAATTGATGCTATAAAGAGGGCAATATTTGATAAAAAAATAATAAAAAGAAATGTTAAAAAAATAATAAAAATTATTATAAAATTATAATATAATATTATCCATACTTATTATATTATTATTATTATATTGTTTTATACACACACACACACACACTTATATACCAATAATATACTATACTATAGTATATAGTATAATATACTATAATATACTATACTATACCATACCAATAATAAATAAATATTATTAAAATATTCAAGGTCAGATTAATACTACACTGAAGCAACATAAGAGCACAATATCTTTTAAATATATATACAAACAATAAAAAGTAATAATTACTAGAATTATAATAATACTTTTTTATTTTATATAATATACATTTAAACGATATTGCCCCCTTCAGTGTAGTTAGCTTTTGTTAGTTTGTAGGCTCCTACTTCTCAAAACAATAGCTTGATTGTAATAGAACTACTTTATAATAAAACTACTTCATGATTTTAAAAAAAGTCCTAAATTAGCACTCCTAAATGGCACCTGTGACATGATTTCTGTCACACGGAGGAGGCTTTGAGACGCTATGACATCACTATGGCCTTTGCGGCTCACACTGATACGCGCAGGTTTAATTAGTGATAGTGTCTGAGCGACAAGCTGGATCAGCAGCGGCGGTGGCTGGATCCCTGGCAGCTTCAATGCAGGCTCAAGGATTGTTCACACATCCATGCCTTCACCGATAACATCTCCTCCCTCCCATACAAGCGCAAGTCTTGAGAGACACACTACTACTGTTTCACATCCGACGTCTGTCAGGAATGAAAGCGTTTGGAAAGAGGGAAGGCAGGTCAACTAAACAATGATGTCATGCTTTTTCCAAACAATACCGGCATTGAAAGGTAAAATATCTCACCTAGAGGCTGTAAAATAATGTGTGGGATGATGAGTAAAGCAGAAAACGCATTCAATTTGGGGTCCGCCGTGGCAGGAACTCGTTTAGCAAAACGAATATTCACAGCTCTCATTCAACCTTTGCATAACTCACTTTTCGACTGCATTTGGAATTCAAATAAAGGACAAAAGTTCAGCTGCTGTTCGTGCACCGCTTAAAAATGTCAAAAGGTCAAGTTCAAAAAGGGGCGTTTATTAACTTTGAAATGTGTTTCTAGCAACAACTTCTGGCATCCGCCACTGTTTGTTGTCATTCAAACGCTGCCGTGTTTACGTTCAAGCAGGTGTACAGACGTAACGGTGCAATCGCTAAACGACGGCACCTGTTCAACTCCACAAACACGCGAGCAAAGCAAAGGGCTGCGTGGCACATTGCAGCAGACGCTTTAAATAGCATCGTCTAAAGAGATCTAACAGAGCCATGAGCTCAGGTATACACTTTATACGCGCTCCGTTTTTCACTGTCAAAAGGAAGATCATCAATACTGGACGCGCAATAGCAGAATAGAAGACGTTCCCTTCGCTTACCTGAATACCAGCGCATGGCTGGGTAATTTCAGAGGATGATGAAGGATGGGCTCTTTCATTAACCTAAATAAGCCCTAATTATGGGTTTAATTATCCTAGTAATTCCGTTTACATTCTTCGCACTTAAAGGATTAAAATATCTTTTGCTTCTGCATGCATCTCTTGGGGAACAAATAAAGATTGCTTCCTTAAATGTGGTTATATAGCAGCACTCTAGTGGTTGAGTGAGACCCAAAAAAAGAGCCTGTCCTAAAAGGGAAAACAATGCTGACTGCAAATAATAAAATGCATCTAACCATGTAGTCGTGACTTGCAATGAAAATAAATATTTTAACCAAAAAAAAAATTCTATGCTTTATTATTGGCTGAAACCATTTTAGATCACTACTAAAACTGTAAAGCATGGAGGGCCAAATTACTCAAAATTAAATACCTAAATCGTTAAATACATAATTAAATAATTGAATACATAAATAATATATTAATAATTAAAGGGGTCATATGATGCTGCTAAAAAGAACATTATACTTTAGTCTTTGCAACTTTACAGATCTTCTTTATGCACCAAGAGCTTGTAACACTCCAAAGAGAAAGGACAAATTGAAATAGCATCATATGACCCCTTTAAGCAGTTGAGAAGAACATTCTACTGCCTACAAACCTAAAGAAGACACTATAAGGACTGCTATTCTTGTTTACTGAAGTAACGACCCCTTCATGTACAGCTGCTCATAGACAAAGAGTAACATTGAGCACAGCTCCACAGGAGTCAGGTGTGTGGCACTGAAAGGGTTAACCCTGATAGATTTTTGTTGAGTGAGGCATTTATTCACTCCCTAAAAGAATTCCAGCACTCAAAACAGGATGCCACAAAAAAGAAAAAAGCAGTCCTGGCTTCTCTAATCTTCCACAGATCTTTTTGGATTTTTTTTCTTCCTTTCC
>NW_015536501.1:1370198-1397667 GCF_001515605.1 Sinocyclocheilus anshuiensis | reverse complement strand
AGCACTCAAAACAGGATGCCACAAAAAAGAAAAAAGCAGTCCTGGCTTCTCTAATCTTCCACAGATCTTTTTGGATTTTTTTTCTTCCTTTCCTCAACAATGGGGGGAAAAAAGAGGCTTTCTTGTAGCCTGCAAGCTGCTGCTTGCTGGCGAACAGTCTTTACCAAGGTCAAGTTTTCTAAATGTTCTTTTATGCAGGGCATGTCAGGTGACGTGCGCCGTGGCACGACTGCACGCAAGAGTGAACAAAGGAGATGCTGATGTTGAGTTGGCATCACTGCAGACAATACTGGCCTTTTGGTCTATTAGTAATTCATCTGCAATTGATAAATTGCACAAAAATATGCTCACATTTCAACTCAAAAGCAAAACGATGAAAAAATAAGGCATTTGCATAACGAGTTACATAAACACAAAGCCTATTTTTTTCACATTAGGATTTTTTGCTTGAGATTTAGGCACATTTTAAGCTGTTTTTTTCTACTTGAAATATACAACAAATACTGCCTTGATGAATTAACGTTACAATTTATATAATATACTACTGTACACTATTTATTTTTGCGTTACAATAATATTTTTTGCTTGAGATTTATGCACATTTTCCCTTCTAAATTTTCATTACCATAATGAATTGGGACATTTCACTGTCAAGTAATTTTTTTTTGTATTTAAAATATACAACTGATACTACCATAATGAATAAATAATTCATAAATTATATATATTTTGTATTTTTTGCATTACAACAATTACAATTTTTTTTTTTTTTGCTTGAGATTTAAGCACATTTTCCTTTCTAAATTCTCATTATTATAATAAACTGGGACATTTTACAGTAAAATTGTTTTGTTGCACAGAAAATATACAACAGACACTTCCAAGATTAATATAATATAATATAATATAATATAATCTTGTATAGACCAAGATCAAGAGAGTTGGCTAGTTTTGCAGATGAGATACGTAGGTATACATATATATATATATAAACTAGAGTAAATACAGTACATAGATAAAGATATGTAGTTAATATCCTTAAATATTGTAATGGACTAGCCTTAACCACAGAATACCAGATGGATTGCAATATAATCAGTTACTTAATAAAAACAAAAATTGCTTTCTCCAATAGCACTGAAATATGGCATAATCTCCTTCATGAAAGGAGAAGGTGTCGAGACTTCCCTAGTCTGTGTGAGCTGAATGTAAATATGCAAGAAGTTGAGTCATATGCAATCAGCCGGAAGGGCTTACTAATGAAATGGGCTGAGAGTGGAGGTAAAGAAAAATC
Source organism: Sinocyclocheilus anshuiensis (assembly GCF_001515605.1). Lineage (NCBI taxonomy): Eukaryota > Metazoa > Chordata > Actinopteri > Cypriniformes > Cyprinidae > Sinocyclocheilus > Sinocyclocheilus anshuiensis. The sequence continues at coordinate 1,396,373 of NW_015536501.1, read as the reverse complement.
AGCCACAAGGCACAACCCCCATTTTGGAGGAGATCATTTAAACCGGTATACGAATCAAAATATTTTGCTGATACTACCTTCAAAGATTGTTTTAAAAAAAAATCAAGCGTACATACTCTTTAAAGTTTAAATATGTGTCACACCACCATTTTTTCCCCAAATGGAGAATGCATATAGTGTGCAGACAAAGCTAAACGATTGAGTGTGCAACACCCTGATGGACAAAAGAGCATAAACATCTCAATAGTCACATAAAATCGTATGCCAACATTAGCTAGTTTTTCCAAAACTAAACCCAGCACGGTTATAAAGTGCGGGATTTAGTTAAAGTGTTTCCTTCAGGTAATTGATCCAGTATGTGGGGAAACACTTAGGTCAATCTTCATTTTTGGTGGCCCATTTAGTTAGGGTTTATAAATGGACTGGCTCATTCTACCTGGTTCAGAGACAATATGCTTTTATGACCAAAATGGGTAAAATGAAGTGCTGTGGGATGACTTGATCGTCAAAGGTTAATACTTAGTGCTCAAATCACTAACCATAAGTATGAGTAAATAGTAAAAGTGATACTCGTCTTACCTGGATATCATCTGTCGCCATGTTTTCATCCTGCATGGAACACTCATGTTGTTTGTGCAAAACGCTTGGCTTTACAGGGATGAGAACAGTCTTCTTCATGAAGCCTTCATCAGTGCCCTAGAACAAAGTACAAAACCTGTCAAGAATATGTCATTCACATTTTACCTATAAAACAATAAAAAAAGCTATTTTTAAAAATTATATAGGCCTACATTATATTTTGGTTATAGAAATAGTTCACACAAAAATGCAAATTTGCAGAAAATGTATTCACCCTCAGGTCATCCAATATGTAGACAAGTTTGTTTCAATTTGGTGAAATATATTATTACATCACACTTGCTCACCAATGGATCCTCTGCAGTGATTGGGTGGAGCCAAACAGCTGATAAAAACATCACAATAATCCACAAGTAATCCACACCACCCCAGTCCATCAATTAATGTCTTGGGAAATGGAAAGCTGCATGTTTGTAAGAAACAAATCCACCACTAACATGTTTTTAACTTCAAACCATTGCTTCCGGACTAAAATATGAGCCTTCTATCCATAATATTGCTTTCTCCAGTAAAAAAGTCATCTCATCTGAATCAGGAGAGAAATATACACAGCTCAAGCACTGATTATAGGAGAAATCAGTTCAGAATAGTTCTAAACAAATATGTCAGTAGATTTTGATGATAAAAGAGGATGGACTTTTTCACTGGAGGAAGTGTTATTATCTATTATTATGGGCTCACATTTTGGCCAGAAGCGACAGTTTAAAGTTAAAACACCTTCATGGTGGATTTGTTTCTTATAAGCACTCAGCTTTTAACTTTACAAGACATCAATTGATGGACTGGAGTGGTGTGGATGTCTTGTGGATTATTGTGATGTTTTTATCAGCTGTTTGGACTCTCATTCTGACGGTACCCATTCACTGCAGAGGATCCATTGGTGAGCAAGTGATGTACTGCTAAATTTCTCCAAATCTGTTCTGATGAAGAAACAAACTCATCTACATCTTGGATGACCTGAGGGTGAGTAAATTTTCAGCATTTTTTTATTTTATTTTTGGATGAACTACTCATTTAAACAAAGTCTTTTTTATGTTCCTCAGAGTTAACTTTGGACACAAGCATCTGGTAATTGTAAGTTGTATTACAATATTACAGTTGTATTACAGTTATTTTAAACATTACAGCAGTGAGAACCTAAAAAGTAGTGAGAACATTGGGAGAGAATATCATCGTCATTAATGTCAAAACGCCAAATAAGTTAAAAATAGGCTTAATTTTCTTCATCTTCAAAAGAAAAAAAATTTCTTGACATGTTTTGTGAGATTCACACTTTTTTCTTTCATTCTGATCCTCTAAGGAGAACAAGTAGGCCCAGACTTTGTGGAGTTACTCAAAAATTCACTTCACCTTGATCTGCTCCCAGCTCCAGCCATCCTGGATGGTCTCAGAGTGTTGGAGAAAGCGCTGACAGCAAAGCCGGAAGGTCCTTTCATCCAGGTAACACGACGCAGGGTTTCTCTCACCTGCCATCTGAGGGTAAGATTAAGCACATTTCAATAGCTAATAACTGAAGATCACTTCAACTTCATGCTCCAAAACAAACACTCAACAAAGTCAACTTGAAACACCATTCTCAACCATTTTGCTTTGTAATGTGATTTCCAGGTAAGAATATGGGATAAGACAACATGCAATTTTTTCCAACAGGAGTTGATTGGACCAGGAAGGCATGGTTATTGGAATAACATGGACATTAATCGTGCACAGTTGCACCAGAAATCTGTGTTAAGAAAGCAAACTTGGAAAATTCTATTGTTGACTTTAAATTCTCTTAATAAATCCACATGCAGATTTGGAATCGTCGAAACACAAATTCCATCACAACTTTAGGTCGCTGGATCGCAGCAGCGTCTCTGGCTTCAATTACTCAAGAGGAAACGGTTGATTCGCTAAGTGGCCCTTTCCTGCTCGTGCCTCTTTCACCTGCTTTGCATGAACAAGCAGAAATGAGAAACATCAAACAAACCCATTTATTCACATCTTCACTGATCAGCCGGTTTAGTGAGCATCTACAACTCCAAACTAAATGGATGCAACATGGCTTGATTAATTACAGCGTATGACGCAATAGACAAAATGTGCTCCACTTGAACGGATTAGCAGTGTCTGTGTGTCTAGCTGTAGTCCAATTCTGACATGTTGGGGAAGGACAATTCTTTAAATGATGGTTAGTACATACTATGAATCGTAATTCAGATGGGATAAGCCACATTTGAAGCCATTCTCGATAAACTCACAATTATGAACTCAAGATTTTTTTCAGAACTTTTTCACTTGCCAGAAAGATTGTGTATTCCAATTATTATGATGAATAAACAGAATTAATATTATGGACTAAATGATTGGAGAAGTCCTGCAAAATGACCAGAAAGAAGCCTGTCATTTTCACTGAAGGGTCCATTTATGGCATTTCGATTAAACATTATGAGGTCGAAATAATAGTAAAAAAAAAATATATATATATATTTTTTTTATTTAAACATATGGTTGAATTGTCTACAATATAATCTGTAACATGCATTTTAGAACATAGATTAAGAAAATTCATGCTGACTATAATTTAAGGTTTTAGTAAATATTACGAACTGTGAAGAACCATTATTGTGCATCCAATGTTATTTTCAAGAGACAATAAAGAATAAAAGAATAAATATTATTTTTATGGTTGTTGTCAGTTTGTTATAGTTCAACATGGTGAATATAGCATGTGCAGGAATGTATTTATATTACACACCTTCATATTTAAAGAGATAGTTCACCCAAAACTTTCTATGGATGTTAATGGCTATCATCAACTGTTTGGTTACCAACATTCGTCAAAATATCTTTTTTGGGCTGAATAGAAGAAAGAAACTTGCACAGGATGAGTAAATGATGGCAGAATTTTCATTTTTGAATGAACTATCCCTTTAAAGAAGGCATTTCATTAAATTCAGAACAATTTTAGGGTACACGATGTGCTAAAAATGAAAAAGTTTTTTTCTTTGTTTTTCGTGTACAGACAAACATGTTGTCAAAATAGTGCATGTCAGGCCAGTAGTTCGCGGTCATTTTGGAAAGTAACACTACGCAAACATGTATGCGCATGATGTCACCGTTATCACAAATGTGCGTTTTTGCAGTTTATATAGAGATGAACAATATTATTATCAAAAAGCTCCACTTTGAAACCACTTTGTTTTCAAAAGTTTGCGTTTTCAGACCCCCAAAATGGTGTTTGTCTTGTAAATTAACAGCCAAAACGCACAACATTTTTTAGTTGAAAATGGTGTAGCGTAAACGCCCCCTCAGAAAAAGCACTGTATTCACACAGGTTTTCACATAGACGCACCAGCTGCCATTGGTCAAAAAACAGATAGTCCCGCCCCAAACTCAACACCATTGGCTGAGTCAATGTTGGACTGGTCAGGATACTCAAACAAAACAATGAAAAGCCTACTTGAAGCCACTAATGATAGTATTTCCACTATTTAACCTATGAATGATCTACTTATAAACATGCTTTTTAGTAAGCATAATGCAGATGTCTCTGTTTATTAAATTTGTAAAGGAAGTGTTTTAACATCTAAAAATAACACAAATCACATTAAACTTCCAAATATAATTATTTCATTGTATTGACCTCTCAGCTATGACGACAGCCTCCTGAGACTTTATAGCCTGAAGGATCACGAGTCAGTTTAACATGTTTTCAGGGAACACCCTTTACTGATATTGACGTTACATAAGAGCGTTATATGGCGTCTTAACATAAAGGACGAAACAACAGTTTGAGCATCAGCTCACATGGCGCTTCAACCGTGCAGCACTCGAGAGCACATATTTATAAAGTCAGCAGCAACGTTGCTGTGGTAACTGCATTGCACGTTTTTTGACTTTGTTGTAATTTCTAAAACGCCGACTGTCTGACATGTTACATTGCTGCTGCATGACTCGGAGCTGTCATAAAGAACATCCACACCAGCGCAAACTGCTCTATCGCTCTGTCTTACCATGATCTCACTCGGCTACTTCCGGGATCCTGAGCGCGGAGGGGGAGAACGGAACAGCCAACGTTATTCAGCACAGGCGGTTTCAAGCCGCCCACTTTGGGAAAAAAAGCACAGCGCAGACATTAGAGGACAGAGAGCAGTTAAAACATTCGCCAAAATAATATACACAACCGAAAAGAGAAAAGATGAGCGGCCACAACGACGCACTTTCTACCAAACTAAAGATGTGACGCATTTTTAGTAGCCATTGCATTTTTAAATGCTCATTTATTGCCTCATCTAATGATGCAGTGAATCTACATTTCAATCCATAGTGTATTTATAAAGACTTTTTAGTAGTAAGACCTAAGACGGCAGAGAATTAAACAAGGACCATTAAAGGTCTTCCAGAGTCCTTATTAGCTTAAAATATAACAGGTTGAATATTAGTAGCTAACAGTATATTAAAAACAAAAAGTATGGTCTAGGACTTAAGAGGGGGCTACTTGTATTATTTCCAATATTTTACAGATTTTTTTTGTCATCTGAAAGATATGTAGGATATAATTTTATAGAATTTTATACATTAAAACAATTAATTTAAAACTTGCATATAGGGAATGATCTAACCAACCAACTAGTCGAGAAAATAGTAACATGACCAGAATATATAAAATAGTTGAAAATAGTGAAAAGTAATAGTAGATTTTACTTCCATTATTTTAATGTATTTCAGAGTGAAACATGGGAAAAAATGCATGAAGAGAACTGATTGGGTGGTGAAAGTGTTACCAGGACCCAATGTAGTTTGCTTAAACAATGGTTGACCTGCATACTAGCATACTACTGTTTCTGCCATATGTTAGTATGATAGTATGTTATTCTGAAATCAGCCAATAGCTGAGTAGCTATTTAGCTATTGGTTAACATTAACTATTAGGATGGCTGTGTTTGAAATGGCATACTTGCTTACTGCCCAGTACACAGTGCATACTGCCTACTATTTTTTTTAAAGAATAGTGTGTGAAACAGTATACAATAAGCAATAAATGTTTCAGAGTAGTATGCTTAAGTGCTGTCACATGACAAACACTGAACATTAATTCAGCACAGCTGTCAAGGTTGTTACCTTAGAAACAAATGAGCTAACTGTTCTTTTTACAAAGGCTTGTTAATAAGGCTTCATACTAGTAAACAATGCTATATTGCCCAATTGAACTCATTTCATAATTGATTAACTTTACATATTGGACAGAACTAAATCAACACTGAGCTGTCTTTATTGATATTTTTGGTAGTTACACCAAGTGGCGATATATTAAAAAGCGATATATAGGGGTTATGCGCAACAGACTTCCGTATTCTGTTAACCAGACACATTGTCAGTAAGTTCACCAATGAAAATAAAGCCCTAGGAGAACTGTTGTGCGTCTCAGATCAACACACAGTGGTGTTTCATTAATAAATCCACGTTTTAAATTAATTGAGTGAATCAATGATTCAGTGAACCATTCATAAAGGCAGTCAGGATGTGTTCGAAATGGCATACTTGCTTACTGCTTACTGCCCATTACACAGTGCATACTGCCTATTTTTTTTTAAAGAATAGTGTGTGAAACAGTATACAATAAGCAATAAATGTTTCAGAGTAGTATGCTTAAGTGCTGTCACATGACAAACACTGAACATTAATTCAGCACAGCTGTCAAGGTTGTTACCTTAGAAACAAATGAGCTAACTGTTCTTTTTACAAAGGCTTGTTAATAAGGCTTCATACTAGTAAACAATGCTATATTGCCCAATTGAACTCATTTCATAATTGATTAACTTTACATATTGGACAGAACTAAATCAACACTGAGCTGTCTTTATTGATATTTTTGGTAGTTACACTAAGTGGCGATATATTAAAAAGCGATATATTCTAGTTACACTAAGTGCAAATAATGATCAATTCTGTTTACACTAAAATAGCAGCATTTTCTTTAGCAACAGGAGTGTAAATAGTAGTTAGGTGGCAGATATTTATACCTCAATACTGTAGTACATTATAAAACAGTATGCAATAACATATTGAGTGTAAATTATCATATACTGTATATATAAATTGTATTAGATGAATGCCACTTTATTGGGACAAAAACCTACCTAAAGCATACACAACACTGTATTATTGAGGCGTATTTTCAAATATTTACTTAATTTTTATTGAAATGAAATTTCTTTCTTTCTGATCTGGTATGTGATGGGAAAAGGAGAAGCATGAGTTTGACAAAAGCCAGGATCAAACTCGGGTCGACTGCGTCAAAAGCAAACTGCTCACGTTTTACTTCGGAAAAGCAAGTGTCTTTTGCAGTGCTGTTAATCACAGCCAGGCATTGGTGGGCGGAATTAATGTAAATAGTATATACCTACAAATACAAGTGTTACATTTATAATTACTATTCCCCACCTCCAGTTCACTCAAGCGTTTGAAGATGAAACGTCACATGGAGCGTGTTGCGTTCTGGGAAACAGTATCCCATGCAGCGTCTTCAGATGCATACATCAAATTTCAGCCAATGTAGCAGGTAATCCGGGCATTCCATGCATACAGAAAATTCACATACTATTCACAGTATACACACAGCATACTGCAATATAGTATGGTAGTATGCCATTCCGAACAGCTTCTGTACTGATTTCAGTGTACTTGAGTTATATTTAGCAGATTCTGGCGAATATAGTAGGTCATCCGGGGATTACATGCATACAGAAAATGTGCATACTATGCACAGCATACATACTGGATACTGCAGAAATAGTAAGAGTAGTATGATAGTATGGCATTTCGAACACAGCACATGTGTGGCCTACCTGACACAGGTGGGAAAGCCATTTTAGAAGTAGTGTGCTATGTTTTGATCAGTTTATGAAGACAAACATTTTATTATGTTTGCAATATCATGCAATCTACGCATCATCCATAATATGATGAAGACAGTGCATTAGGATATAAATAGGTAAGTAAATAGTCCATTTTGATTCAGTGTTTACTGTCACATTTACTGTGTTTACATGCACAAAAATATTCTGATATGCATGGTCCGATTATGTCAGCTTTGTTTAAACGCAGCCAGATTGCAAAAAGGACATTAAGCCAATATTCCAGTTCCTAAACATCAGAATATACAATTTGATTCAAAATGTTGTGTCATTTAAATCCTTTATTTGAAATGTCAACCAAACATTTATATTGTTTTAAAGTATTTAGCCGGAATTTGGTTGATTTGGTTAAAGTAGTTAAGGCTCTACTTTAGTTTAACATTGTGTAAAATCCATTTGTCTGGAAATATAAAAGTAATCAATTATTATTTGCATTAAAAGCATGTTTTTCAGAAAATAACATAATATAAAAATAATCACAGAAGTAAAGATTTGACTTTGGATTGAACCACACAGTCATTTATCCATTTAGGTATGTTTCTCTGTCTAAACTGCTGCAGTGCCATTTATCAACTTTATAGAAGATAAAACAAATTCGATGCAAAACCATTAGTTATCTCTGTACTTCATGCAGAGATATGTAATTCTGCACGACCCCAAAAAAATCTAACTTCAATCACCAGTACAAGCAGAAACTGAAGAATCCGCTCCACATTTGCAATTTCACTTTAAATTTGGCCAGTGACAGTAGAGGGTGTGATTGCTTGTGAGGGGAACAGCCAGTTGTTTAAAATCCCTCTCAGTACGGTTTCAAATTCCCCTCAGTGCCGGGTAAGACGGTGTGTGTGTGTGTGTGTGTGTGTGTGTGTTCGTGTTCCACAGACAGAGCGCTGGAGATAAGAAAGGGGTTGTGTTTCTGTTGGGGCGGGGCCGAGTAACTGTCACTCACGCGAGTTACCTAACAAAATGGGCGTTCCTCCTCGGCGCTCGGTCCAATGAGAGCCATCGCTCCTGTAGTCACCATGGTGACGGGGTTGTGTCCGGGGAGGCTGTGATGGGTTGACAGGTGCGTGACAATCGGAGCTCTCTGTAAGCATGTACGCCAAAGGCAAGAGTAACAACGTACCGTCCGACAGCCAAGCGAGGGAAAAGTAAGTTTTATTTAAGAGGGGGGAAATCTCTATAATGAAGACAGCGCGCGGCCAGACTTTTAACAAGCGGCGGATACGCTCTGTTCCTCGGATGCTGTGTTGTCTCTGACAGCGCTTGTAGTTCATGCAAGAAAGTTGTTGTCAGTTACGCACTGGTAGAATTTCTGGCGTCTAATTAACGCGACATTACTCCGCATAAGTTAAGAGATAAGAAGACTAAACTTTATATGTGAACTGTCGATAAAAAGAGTACATTTCTGCATCAGTAATTATTTATTTATGCATGCGAAGTTGCCGTATAGATAATTTCAAGGATTTCTACATCTCAATTTTGTATTGGAATAAGGTGAGTACACAAGTTTGTTTGTCTTTAAAATAAAAGTGTATGGGAAATACGGTACGTACCCGTTTACAAGTTTAAAAGACAATTTCGGCCAGCCAGGTGAGCTGCATTTCGGGCCATCCGTTGTTAACGGAACGAACGCTGTTGCTGTGTTCCGTGCGCTCGCGGGAGAGTATGATTGGCGTGAAAAGTTCCAGTTCGCGCGAGCGACTGAAGTATAACTCGCGAAAGAGTATGATTGACGTTTCAGCATGAAAAGTTCCGAGTATGACTGACCTGCGGGCGATGGAAATTTTCGCGCGGGGAACGTCAATCATACACGCTTCCGCGCGTCAATCATACTCTCTCGCGCGCCGTGAGCTGAGACTTCTTGTTTGGCTGCGCGCGAATCTCGGTCAAGATGGTGATGGCACGACGAGAAGTCCGTCGACCTGAGGAGATGCATTTTTCTCTATTTTATATCATTCTACATTATTTTATGTTTGTTTGGTAATGTCTTCTTAGTGAAAGAACGCACTAAATAGGGAAAAATAGAGTTGAAATGATATCCAGTACACTTACAACGGTTTTTTGGAGGGGAAATCTTTATTTAGGAGCTTCCAAAAGAACGTTGTAATGAATTTATTGTGGATTTAGTGATATGTTGGAAGTATTTCTTACTTAAAGTGTGTTTGGCCATTAATGTGGAGATTTTAGACTTTAGAGTATCCTAGAATGATGTCTAGCACACCTTCAACCTTTCTGAGAGGAATGTTTGGTAGGAGCCTCCAAAAGGACTTTTGTATTTTAAAATATGTTGTATTAGTGTATTTATCTTGTCAATTGTGGGGATTTTGGAGTATCATCACTGCTAAGAAGATGATGTTATGGACATGGGGAGCTTATTTGACAAGTGTCAGCCAATCAGAAAGTGTCACCTCACCCATTGATTTCCTGTGGTCAAAAACTGCATTATTATTCTCATATCTGCCTTTGTTGTCAGTCTGAACGCACACAGTTTTGTCTTCCTGCAGTGAGGTCTTGTCTTGAAGTAATTAGCAATTATTGCAGTTTCATTCAGGCCAATGTCTTATGGGACATGTGTGGACTTGTGGTTTCGATGAAAACTCTCCAGCATTAGATTTGAGCTTGAGAAAGCAGTTTTGCTGGTTATGAGATTTTCTTACAGCTTCTCGCTCCTTCTAAATGAATTTTTCTGCTCTTTGTGGTTCTTAACTTGTGTTGGGAATGCTTCAGGATTTAAAAAATAATCACCATTGTGCAACTTTTTGTTAATTTCCAATGTTTTCTTTCAAATTTTGGGGTTTTGCAACTTTTATTTAAAGGGACAGTGTAGAATAGAGAGAAAATTATAGTAAGAGAAGGAAGGAATGGGAAAGTGACGCATGGACTCAAACCCACGTCTCTCATATGAGCATGACAGAGCACATGCGCTAACAGCCGCACCATGGCTCCTATAATGACATTCGTTTTAGCCAGTCTTGACTAAAACTTAGAGGATCTTGATCTAAAATCCAAGCGTAAAACTTGAATATACAGGGCTGCCACAGCCATAGAAATCCTAGAATCAGGATGATTTCCAGGCCTAGAAAGCTTGCGAATATTAACAAAATCTTGAGACATCTTGTAATCTTTTGTTAGAAATATATATTTATTTAGTTATGCTCAGATTTAAAATATTTAATTGCCCAGAAATTGTTATTTGTGCTTAAAATCACATCAGTTATTGGTCAAAAAATGTGGGAACTCTATATGATCATTGTGAATGAACACAATAGCATGTCTGTGTTCTTTTTTTTATGAATGTTCCGTCATTTTATGCATTGGTTAAAAGTGTGGGAATGAAAAGATGAAATCCTTATGGAAGTTTGACTCGTACTGTATGTGATTTTTAATTGCATATTCAGTGTGAATGAAAAGCTTTACCTGTATCCCAAGGATTAAACCGATATTTAGTAGACAGACTGTATTTATTAGTTAATTGTTTTCAGAGATCTCACAAGCTGGTTAAATCATCTGATAGAATGTCTTTTTGGAAAGCAAATCTCAGCATCAGAAGGATAAAAGTGTGATGTCGTTAAGTGACAAAAGAAGCTTTTGACATAATGTTTTATTTGATAGGAAGTGCAGAATCAGTCAGTTCTGTTTTAACACTTAAGCTGTTTGAATTTGACAACCGCTAGACTATGGTGTTGTAGCACCGGCAGGTTTAAAGAGGTGACTGCTTTGAGAAGATCACAGTACCTTTTATCTCTTTTCTTGAAAGAAAAGTGGACAAGTGGTTAACTGTCAAGGAGGATGGTTTGTGTGATATGAGAAAGGGAAAAAAATGAAAAACTCAAAGCTGATGTCCCAACGGCTTGAAAAGTGTGCAAAGCACAGAATGAATCTGTTCCATTGTTGATGGAAGTTAGGCTTCGTTTTTAGTTTGGTAATTACCATAAACATACATACATAACCTTGCCAATGAACACATTTAGTCCTGAAATATACCACATGGATGTTGCGTTTTCATTTATGCAGTAGGCACTATAGTGAGCATTAGCGCAAATTGTCGTCCTTTATGATTGGTTTTCTGTTCCATGTCAGGTACTATGATGGCAAATCAACAGTTGGAAGATAATACTGCTGGGCAAGTTAAAGTTAGTTAAACAATGACTTAAATGAGTCATGTTTATAGCTAACTACCTGAATCCAGTCTAATGGCACAGACAGTACATTTTCTATTGTCTAATATTATGCAGATTTACTCACAATTCAATTCCATGAAATTAGATGAAAATAGATCAAATTAGATTTTTTTATTTTACTCAAAAAAATCTGCAAAACAGAATTGAAAACTGATTACCTGTTGACGAAGTTGTTTGCATATTTTAGAATTGATAATCTCAAAATGGCCACATATTGGCACATTAATTAGACTAGCGAATATTTTTGGTCTATGACTGCTATTGAGGTTTGTTATGGCCACAAATGCAAAAACGAGTGTTTAATTTGTACTAGTGGTCAAACGACATATTGGCCAATCAGTCAGCCAATATCTGCCATTTTTTAATTATAAGCATCAACCGATGAGTTATTCTGTTTGGCCAATGTGTCGGGAGCAGGACTTTTATTTTGACAGCACCTAACGGCATGGAGCTCCTTTTCATCTTCATTAGATGATTCATTTACTGACTCTGTTTAACAGTTTTTCTTTACAGTACAACTTTAAAATTACAATGCTAATATTTATGGCTGTCTCATTCATTTTAAGATTTTAGGCCTAAACATTGTTTTTTGTTTTTGTTTTTTATGTGACTTTTTAGTTTCTCTTTTTAGGCCACCAAAGAGAGGTTTTGTAAGCACTTCTTACATTTAAGATGAAAGTGGTTCATGCGTATTGCATTCCCAAATGTATGCTATAAACGACTAAAATTTGGAAAACATAGAGAGATAAGTTTGTGTGGAGCCATATTTACTGCGAACCGAGGTGTTCTGAGACACTGAAAACACCAGATAATGAGCTGCTTGTGTGTAAAAGGACATAGTGCTGCACTTTACTCTGAAACACGCAGGGCATGTGTTTGCTCAATTAAAGGGGTCATATGATGCTGCTAAAAAGAACATTATTTTGTGTATTTGGGTAATGAAATGTGTTTATGTGGTTAAAAAAACACATTATTTTCCACATACTGTACATTATTGTTTCTCCTCTATGCCCCGCCTTTCTGAAACGCGTCGATTTTTACAAAGCTCATCGGTCTGAAAACCGAGGTGTGCTGTGATTGGCCAGCTATCCAGTGCGTTATGATTGGCCAAATACCAAAAGCGTGTGACGGAAATGTTACGCCCCTTACCATACTGTGATGATGCCCTGTCAGGCCGGAGCGATGATTCAAAAATATGAAAACCCATTATAAACGAGGCATTCGTTGCATCCAGTGGGGACATAATTATGGATTATAATGACGTATACTGTCTTTTTACGCGTTGAGTTGCATCGCGCCGCGTAAACATAAAACCATGTCTGCATTTGTGATCAGAGAAATGACAAACAACAAGCCCTACTCTACACTGGCCAAAAAACTCGCTTTAAATATATAAAATATATATCGTCCTCTTTTGGAAGGCCAAACAAAGTAGTTTCGCTTTCACAACGAATCACACAGTGCCTTCATGACATGGCGGCGGCCGCAACAAAAATACTACAGCTAGAATAAAAGTTACGCCTTCTTTCTTTGCGTGAACATTTGGGCGGCGTTATGCAAATCTTCCCACATAGTGATGTAGATATGTGGGGGCGTGTTAGAATGAGCTGTTTTAGGTAGGCGTGGCTGACTCTTAACTTTTATAAAGAATATCTCTTTGGGTTTGAGACTTTAGTCTTTGCAACTTTACAGATCTTCTTTATGCACCAAGAGCTTGTAACACTCCAAAGAGAAAGGAAAAATTTAAATCGCATCATATGACCCCTTTAAAGCACATCCTTTGCAATTTCACAATTGTCCTAAGCCATATTTAGGTTTTATTTTGATTCATTGTGCAGCCAGATATATACCATCTAACTCAAATGTTACGTGCAGGATTTGTCTTTGCAGTCTTTCAATCTGTAAGCTTCTGGAAACATCCAGGTGTGTTTCAGAATGCAGTTTGTGGTTCCACAGTTTGTCTGCCTGCTGTGGGTATATAGCCTGGTATGTTAGTGTTTGTGTATCTGTCTTTGGTTTTGCGTCTCTCTCTCTCTCTCTCTCCTCTGCTGATTCTCAGGAGAGCAGACCTCTCTAATATCTCCACGCATTAATATGCAAACAGTGTGGTCCACGCAGCGGCACAAGGTTAAGCATGCGTGACGAGAGGAGAGAGAAAGCACCTCAGATACTGTTGGGGAACTTTGTTTTCTCCTCCCTGTCTCTGCGTGTTTGGGAGTGTTCATTATGGGAGAATATTGCATGGTGGAGGTACTAGGCTGTGACATGTTATCTTTTCATCATGGAGACAGGCTATTGAACTGACCTGCTGTCACAGAAGTGTGCAAAGGAGTGTTTTTTTGCGTAGGTTCAGCCCGAGTGTCCTTTGTGCCTAGGGATGTGCACGACTACTTCTACTTTCTTGAACGTCCAATCAGTTTTAATAATCCCCTGTAAAATTAGGCTGGTTTTGGGTTCGCCAAACTTAAAGCTTTTAGCTTTATACACTACTGGATGTATGGCTGAATTTTTGTGTATAATTATAATAGCTGTAAATTTGAAAGCTATTTTTACAGATTTTCTTTGAAAAGAAAACCTAATTTGATGGGAAAAAATATATTTATATATTTATAAATTTAGAGTAATAGATCATTCTTAAATGTTTTACCATAAAGTCATTTTAAAATTGTTATAATATTTAAAATAAACATTAAATAATGCATCTAAATATAATATAATTAAAATTAGAAAATGCACATGTAAAATTATGAATTTATTTTAAATTATGTTGGAAATGTTCGCAAGGCAAGTAAAATTTTAACGCAGCATGCAGTATTGAAATGCAACCAGTATAGTTCGATTCACAAACAGATGACTCTTATGAGCCAGTTCTTTTTTTAATGAATCACAAAAAAATACTACATCACCTGTTTAGTCTGATTTACAAACAAATAACTCTTCTGAGCCAGTAGTTAAATCAATCAAAAGCATACTGCGGAACAATTATTTAGTCTGATTCATGAACAAATGACTCTTAAATGAACTGGTTCTTTTTTGTGAAGCTTAGGGTGTGTTTACACCTGTCTTGTTTGGTTCGATTGAATCAAACTCAAGTTCGTTTCACCCTTGGTGCGGATCTTATGGGCAGGTGTGAATACAGCAATCGCACTCAGGTGCTGACCAAACAACCATACTAAGCTGAAGAGGTGTTCTTGGTCCGGTTCCAAACAAACTCTTGTACGGTGGAATGGATGAACCAATGAATAGATGACCTTAGCATAAGTGTGGTTTTGTTTACAATTTCTGGTTCACTTGCAAAAAGGGCAGTGTGAAAGCAAACCAAACAAAAATAAATCAACATTGTATTTGGTCCGGACCAAAGCAAGTGAACTAGCGGACTTTCCTGGTGTGAATACACCCTAAAACATCTGCTGACACCAGTTTAGTCTGATTCATTAACAAATGACTCTTCTGAGCCAGTTTTTAAATGAATCAAAAACATACTGTGGAACCATTTTGTAGTTTGATTCATGAAAGAATCACTCTTATGAAGTGGTTCTTTTCAGGGAAACTAAACCATATGGTACAAACAGTGTAGTCCGATTCACAAACAGATGACTCTTATGAGCCAGTTCTTTTTAATGAATCACATAAAATACTGTAATAAATGAACTTTTCCACGACATTCTAATTTATTGAGATGCACCTGTATAGTCTGATTTACAAACAAATAACTCTTATGAGCCAGTAGTTGTTTAATCAATCAAAAATATACTACAGAACTATTATGTAGTCTGATTCATGAACAAATGACTCATATGAACTGGTTCAATTTTGTGAAGCTAAAACCATCTGCTGTCACTAGTTTAGTCTGATTCATTAACAAATGACTCTTGTGAGCTGGTCCTTTTAATGAATCTTTAAAACGCTCTCAAGTGTGTCTGTTAAATAAATAGCAGTTGGATCATATCAAATTCAGAGCCTGTGAATTGGAATTTAATTGATTCAGAAAATATGTGTAGATACCCATACCCTAATTGCCAAGCTGTCATTTTGTTTCTTGAAAATTGATACAGTCATGTTTTGCCCCATGAGCCTCTCAATTGTTCTGCAAAAAATCTGACCACGAGTTTGAAAGTTGTCCGTGGTTGACCTCTGCTCGTGCTGTACTATGTGAAAGGTCATTTCTCTGCTGTAGTACAAGACTTTTCCTTATCATCAAATGTAATGGCATTGTCAGTCTTACTTCCCTAAATGTTAAAGCTCAAAGCGTATCTCATTTGGTCAAGTTTGGACTGCCTTTCTGCACTATTTAAAACAGGATGCCTAAAACTTCTGCTCTTCCTGTCTTATTTTAACAAACAAAATCATTAGGACGTTTCCTTTTATCTCATCAAGAAGAGTTATTGTTTTGACCTCTTCTCATACAGGCATGATTAAGGAAACCACCTCTTGGTTTTTGAACCAAACTTGATGGTTTTCCTAGCCCATTCATCGTAGGAAAAGATCAATGGTTTTAAGTCATTTTGTCTGTGTTGTCCATCTGATCAACTTCCTGTTATGTTTATGAACTGTAACTTTCAGAATAAGCCAGATGGCAAGTCCTGAGCATGTAGTTCTTCATCAAAGAGACACATGAGGGGTCACGGGACATCACATAGTATGTTGTCTATAGGCACAGTTATGTTTTGCCTTTTTTAGCAAAAGTTTTATCGATTTATGGCTGTCTTGGAGTTTACTGTAATAATAACACCTGTAAAATCAAGAAAATCTTGATGTTAAAAAAAAAATTATGTACAGTACCGTTCAGAAGTTTGGGGTTGGTAAGACTTTTAAAAGAAGAGTCTTATGTTCACCAAGGAAAGGATGCATTTATTTGATCAAAAATACAGTAAAAAATTATTTTGTGAAATATTATTACAATAACTGTTTTTTGTTGATTGTTTTAAAATGTAAATTATTTCTGTGATGCAAAGCTGACTTTTCAGCATCATTACTTTAGTCTTCAGTGTAACATGATCCTTCAGAAATCATTCTGATTTGTTGATTTACTGATCAAAAACTTTATATTTATTTTTATATTTATTTTTTATATTTATTATATAAAAAAAGGATTTTTTACTGATCAAGAAACATTTGTTATTAAAAAATAAGGATTTTCTGAGTAGAAAGTTGAAAGGAAAAACATTTGTTAGAAGTCTTTTCTAACATTATAAATATCTTTATTGTCAGTGTGCAAAGTGCGTTCTTGCTAAATTTCTTTAAAAAAAATAAAATCATACTTTTTAACTGAAGTGTATGTATTTATAAATGTATATTTATATAATAGAATAATAACAACAATTTTAAACATGCATTATAAATATTTGTTTTAAAATAATTTTTATGTAATTAAAATAAATATTAGGTAAATTAAATAATGTAAAATATGAAATAAGTAAATGTTAAATTGAGTAAAAATCATACATTTTTTAAATGAGAAAATATAAATGTAAAATTATAATTATATAATTAATTTGAAAAATTGTGTTGGAAATGTTGGCAGGGCAAGTCAAATTTGAAAAAAAAAAAAAATCATTATTGTGCCAAACTTTTCTTTTGAGCCAGATTTAATCAGCTTCATTGTCAAATCGATTTGTTGCATCAGTCTTGATGTGAATGATCTTTCACTTGTTTTTTTAGTGCTTCACTTTATGAATGGATCTGCTATAGTTTTTAATTCAGTGCGCGCAAAAGTGCATACGTTAGGAACTTTATAAGCGAGCGGTTTGACTAGCCGTTCCAGCATCTCTCCAGGTTGCTAGATGTCAATTCATAATGAAGCACCACTTGAATTTAAAGAATGCCACTTTGAAGCAGCAGATACATATGCTCTCGCTTTCAAAAGCATCCTGTTGGTTGTGGTTGCGGCAGACACTTCCCTGGATCCTGCCTCGGGGGACATGCTGATGAAACTGTTTGTTTTTGCCTGTATGTCAGTGGCGTCCTCAGAACGTTCTGTCTCTTCTCTGCTCCTCTCTGCCCAGGCGAGAGGCCCTCTGAGATCCACGTCAGCAGGCTTTCAGGCAGTGATGGCCCCTTGCCCCGCTCCCTCGGGGAGGCTGGCAGAGTCTGGCTGCAGAAGATAATGGCAGACCAGGAATATTTTCAGGGAGGGCAGTTGCAAATTGGCATAAGCTTTGCCTCCTCTGCGCAGGTGTGACCCAGCCAAATTCTTCCAGACGTCTCACGCTCCCTAAACACAGCGCTGCTACAGTCCCTGAACTCCTAACACAGTCTCACAACTTATTTTGGCGCTGATGTGATTAACTTGTTTAATATTTTACCAAACAGGGACACTATTGCCAAGCAACGGCGATTTATTTCCTTATTTCCGTCTCCAGGGCACAATCTATTATCTGTTCATAACAAAGCTTGACGGGTGCTACCTGTAAACCGGGTTGCCTGGCTGGATCTGTTGCCCAAGAATGGATGCAAACTTGTGTACGATGTAAGTGGTCCATACATGATCGAGTCAGAGTGTGTTTTCGAACATAGCTTTTAAGTGAATGAAACATTCTTGTTGACTTCCATACACTGAATCATACTTGATGTGTTTGATGATTTTTGCAGTGTGTGAATGCTTTGAGCATTTCATTATTTGAACCTACTGAATGAATATGATTCAGAGCGGCACTGAATGAGCCATCTTGTTTGTGAATGAACCAAATTAATAAAACATCTTGTTTGACTCCACTCTTTTTGGAGTCTCATAGTAGATTTGGAGACACATTTTAGTAAAGGACTGAAACTTATTTCTGGTGTGAACTTCTGGTGTGAATTTATAAGGAATCAGTAGAGTTAGGACCGCACGATAAATCGAAATGAAATCGCAATCGCGATTAGGCAAAAGCTGCGATTGTCATGCACATCTTGTCAGTGAAGCACTAGTCTCGTGTAGCCAGACCTTCAGACTGACGGCTGAAGGTCTAGAATCCATGGCAGCTTTCATTGGCCAAGGCCCGCTCATGAGGCCGTTTGACCGACATGTCAAACAACCAATCACAGTTCGTTTCGTTCATCATCACGTTTCGGGGCGTGGAAATGTCACCACAATAACAGACCGGTGTGTAAAACTCTCAGACGTATTTTAAAGATTCTATGCCGCAAACTTTAAATATTTCACATACTATTGAAAATCCAGCGTTTAGTTGATCCTGATAAGCGCTCGTAGTCACAGTTGTAAACAGGACAGCTTTCTTCTTTCGTGAGGGGGTTTGGCGTCACTGCATCTTTGTTTCCAGGCGGAACGTTAAAGAACACAACACACACATCTACCGGAAATCCTGTATAATTCAACCAATCCGACGACGACTTCGAAACTCCTGAAGTGTTTCCACTTTTGTGTGCCATATGCATCAGACGTTTAGCCAACGGTCCATGGGCGTGACGTCTGAGGCTGAGACTAGTGAAGCACGGTTCTGTGATCAGTAGTAAATCTCCATCCGAAGGCCAGAGAGCACTCTCGCGCAGAAACTCCAAATACGCCCGCAGAGGAAATCCAGGAAATCCCTATAGTGGTAGCTGAATAAACAGAAGATTTAACTGCTTTCATTGATTCGACGTGACTAATAAACACACGACAACAACAATATATGGTTTATCTGAGTTTGTCTTATAATTTTCATTATAACAAAGTATATAATGCAATGCTAATCGACGTAGCCTTTATAACTGTTTATAAAATATGTTGCGTGCCTTATTCTTTGTAAAAGAAGCCACATCATCTCACAGAAGGATTTATTTCAAACATGAAGTGAGTTTGGAGTAAATACATGTAATAAATGTGGTATTTTCACGTGCTTTCAGATGGAGCAGCATTTACTACACAGAGCCGTAGTTCACTGAGAAGCTACGCAAACCGCTTTCATTACCGCATTATATATTTCATTACAAATGTGCAAAATGTCACTTGTTGCCAGTTGGTAATGATGTAACAAGAAAGTGTTATTTTAGTATCATTGATATACTATTAAAGTTTTTGTTAGTACTTTGAATTTTATTTTTATATTATTTTTATAGTTTGTCCTTTTGATGTTTTGTAATTTTTTTTAAATTAGTTTTATTAGGTTTTGTATAGGGCTGCACGATTAATCGCATGCGATATTTAAAATCGCATGCGATTAATCGTGCAGCCCCAGTTTTGTTGTTGTTTTATATGTCTGTTTGACCTATTAGCTAACTTTTGTACATTTTATTTAGTTTTAGCTATTTTAGTACTTTTTAAACAAAACAAAAACAAAAAAGAGAGAGAAATGTTGCCTTGGCACTGGCAGCTAGCTTAAAGAATTTTTTTATATTTTATTTTTATTTAGCTAACGTTTATTTTGTTTTAAGTAACAAATGTTTGAAGTAACCAAAATTACTCGGCCGAAAATAGCAAAAGCTCTTTCGATGTTCGGCCGAATAAGTGAAAAGACCGAATAAATTCAAATCTTCAAACCGAACTCACAGATCCAATATACTGATACACATGCATTTTTATTAACCGACTGTGTTATTTTGACATTATTTTGTGTGTATTTGACCGTTTAAGCACCATTAACAGTAAAAAACAACTAAATTCAGTACTTGTGAGCTGCTGGACAAGCGTCTCTGTGTGCGTGCTTTGGGTGTGAGCAAACAGTTCTCTTGAAAAGGGAAGATGCAGTAGCACTGAATCATGAAATGTTGAAATTACAGTTTCGCAAAGTTTTTAAAATTCTGATTTGATCTGATAATCTGTGTGGATTAATGCACTCATTCAACCTATATGCTTTAATGAATTAATGTTTGCAGGAATTTCCCGCATTATAAACAGATCCAGCTGGAATTAGTTAAATTATGTGCAATACCCACAATCCTGCACTGAAATTCAAGCCCTAAGGACACATTTTTGATTTGTACTTTTTGTGACAAAAACATGAGTGGTTGTTTTCATACAAAAGTGGTTGTCATCATGCCAGGGTGTTTTGGATGGTTGCTACAGCATTGCTATGTTGCTAAATTGCTAAATGTCCAATCACCAATATTGCACCAAATGGTCTGTTTTATGCACCATTGTTTGGACAAATAGTTAATTTCAATCTATTGGTTGAGCGCTGAGGCGTTGGGCATTTCAAACAGGGCAATGTGGAAGTGCCACAGTGTGTACACTCCACCTACGAATGCCTTACTTTAAGTCATCTCTATACATTAAGATACAGATAGTGTTTAAAGGGGTGGTTAATTGCGATTTCACTTTTTTAACGTTAGTGTGCAATGTTGCTATTTGAGCATAAACAATGTCTGCAAAGTTACAACACTGAAAGTTCAATGCAAAAGGAGATATCGTCTTTTAAAATTATGGTAGTTTAATGCCTAAAAACGGCTCGTAGGGACTACAAGAAGTTACTTCCTGGGTTTGTGACGTCACAAACCCTGATAAACCCCACCCCGGAAACATGTAACAAAGGGGGCGGGGCCATGCTGCGCTGCTTTGGAGAAGAGGAAGAGTTGTTGCCATGCCGTCAAAACTAGGGGTGCATGAAAAAATATATTCATATATGAATTGCGATTCTGTCTTCTAACGATTCTAATGGATTCACAAGTTTCAAAATCAGTGTTCTAAAGCAGCAGTTCTTAATCCTGTTCCTTGCGTCCCCCTGCTCTGCTCTGCATCTCTCTTTCTCTCTCTCTCTCTCTCTCATTCAGATCATCAACTCAGCTCTAACAATGAACTGTTCCAATTATACACTTTGTGTGTAGACAGACATATTTTTCACATAGCTATGAGAAGCGTTAAACATGGACACGCATACAGTTGCCATGCTGTATTAAAGTTTTAACCAGGATAAAACAGTATATAAAAAGCTAACATAAGCAGTAGCATTTACAAATAAGAGCGTATCTAAAAGTATGAGACAACAGAAAACAAAAACCATACCATTAAGTGCCGTGTGTTCTGCACGATCCTCCTCACTAATATTCTCTGGGTCTCAATCAGGCTCAAATTGATAAGCAATATTGACAACGCCATTGTTTACAATACAACCGAAGCGCATTCTGAGGTGAGGGGCATGACACGCATTAGACACGCACTAGAGACTGTTTAGCCAATCACGGCACACTGGGCCAGCTAACCAATCTGAGCCCATTGCGTATTTCTGAGGGAGGGGCTTCATAAAAACTGGAAATCATCAGCATGTTTATAGGAGAAGACAGAGCGGTGTAGAATAAAGGTAAATCATGTGAAAAATAAAGTGTTTTTTAAAAATAAAGCATTAACACGTTAGACTGCACCCTATAAACACAATCAAGCCTAGAAAAAAACAGTCAACCACCCCTTTAACATCAAAAATATTACCCACAGCACCTATAAAGAAGGATTCCTCATGAGAAATGTACATGATGTGTTTGTGGAAGATTGTCGCACACCTGCCTTCATCCTCGAGTGACCTGATGGAGAAACTCAGCCGTCTTTGTTTGGCTGCCGATCGTTTCAGAGCAGAGAGGTCACCGATGTTTTCCTCATTTCTCTCATTACTCCGTTCACCCAAACACTCCTTTCATCTCCTGTCCTAATCTGGACCTCCCCACCGTTATGAAACATTAATAGTCCTCTACACCCCACCTCCCACTCCCAACGCTCCGCTGAAGGAATGACCAATAGAAATCATGTTTCTCTCTGTTTGGTGTGTTTGTCTTGAGTTGCATCAGGAAGTGGCTAGGCATTGCTCATCAATATGCTATGTTGGATTGTTTGCCCACTTCCCAACTTTGGGAATACATTACAAGACCTTTTTCTTACTCAGTGATGTATATTTTTTTTCTCACACAATGGGAAGATTTTGTGACTCGTTCTTTTAAGGCTGAACAGTTTGGGCAAAACTTGGGTGTTCACACGTATACACTTTATAAGAATCGTTCAGTAACAATAAAGTGAACAGATTTTAAATTTCTTTCCATTTGAGTTTTCAGATTCCCACTAGTTTTGACTAATTCAATAATAATAATAATAATAATAATAATAATGTCTTGAGTTGCATCAGGAAGTGGCTAGGCATTGCTCATCAATATGCTATGTTGGATTGTTTGCCCACTTCCCAACTTTGGGAATACATTACAAGACCTTTTTCTTACTCAGTGATGTATATTTTTTTTCTCACACAATGGGAAGATTTTGTGACTCGTTCTTTTAAGGCTGAACAGTTTGGGCAAAACTTGGGTGTTCACACGTATACACTTTATAAGAATCTTTCAGTAACAATAAAGTGAACAGATTTTAAATTTCTTTCCATTTGAGTTTTCAGATTCCCACTAGTTTTGACTCATTCAATAATAATAATAATAATAATAACATTTATTATTATTCAATAAAAATGTGATATTGTAATAATACTGTTGTAGTATAAAATAAAGAGTATTTAATTCAAATTATTATATATTACAACTCTACAATGACAGTCCTACTATTTAAATCTTAATTTCTTCATTTTTCAAAAGTTACACTTTTATTCTTCTATCTTTTATTTTGGTGGTTTGTTGTCAAATAAATATAGGCTTTAGGTTTCAAAGTGAAGCAAGGCATTAATTACACATGTGTAGCTCATGATATGGTATTTCAGCATCCTGGAGCAGCATTTACTGTTATTTTATTTTCATATATTGTGCAGCCCTAAATAAATATATGATTTTTTCAATTTTTAAAAAAAGATATATTTTACATTTTTATTTTATATTTAATTTATATAATATATTATTATTGTTGTTGTTAGCCACAAAAAGAGAGAAAAAAATAAAACCGTGCTGCATAATTTTATAATGGTGGGCATAATTAATATTTTAATTAGTTTTTCAAATATCAGCATTGGCCGATAAGTTTTTCTGTTTGGCCGATGCGTTCGAGACTTTTATTTTGATGGCGCAGAGAACGGCAGCGCCTGCGCACACAGTGTTCACATTCTCCCTCTTGTTCGCTGTCGTAGTTAACAGTTCTGTCTAATAATCAGGTTAACGGTTAATCAAAGGAATTAATGTATACAAAAAAGTATTACAACGATTGCTTTTATATTATTAGTAATAGAAAGGCAAACATAATACTTTCTCATTTTCCGTCAGCATTCAGCAAATACGCATTTATATCATTTAAACGAATCTTTGAATGACTAGTGAACATTTAATTTAAAAAATCTTGCAAACTTAGTCAAATCCAGCTGTGAGATCTTGTGAAGTGTGCATTTATATCCTGCATGATCGTGTGTGCTCTGCGTGATGGTCGGTCTGTGCGAATTGAATGCTGACAGGAGGAGAGTTCAGCTTCACTGGAGACACGCGATCGACAAACTTTAAACTCATGGTTTCAAATTATGCTGCGCTTCATGCTTTTGCCCAATGTCATATTCATGTCATTTTCACCGTATGTAAAATGAGTGTTACCTTGGCTTTATTTGAAAAAATATGATTCCCAAATCCCAATGCACACAAATTTCCCAGATTACTGAGTGCCCTGTTGGTTACAGGGTTTACTTCCTTTTTCATTATATTGTTATTAAATATTTATTTATTTGTGAAAAATACTTTAAATTTACAATTAAATGTACTTTTATTTTACACATTTATTTTTTTATCCATTTTCAAATGATTTAAAATTTCTTAAATATTAATTAAAATAAATAAAATTATATCGGCTTTATATCAGCCATCGGCCTCCCTGCTTTCCAAGATCGGAAAAACCAATATCGGTCGACCACTAATTTGAATTAATTTAAATAATGATCAACTTGTTAAAGTTTAATTCCTTAAATTAGGTTTGTTCAAATCGCAATTTTTGTTCAATGTATACTAATGTATGCATACATAGTGTGTGTGTGTATACACACACACACACACACATAGGCCTATATATGTATAGATAGATAGATAGATAGATAGATATAGATATGTTGCTCATCCAATCAAATATTTGTAATAATATTTAAAAGATTTGTTAGGCCTGTATGTTTTATAAATAAAGAAAACAGGCCTGTGTATTTGATGATTAACATTCTGTGAGCTTCTCTGTTCAGTGTTTTGCAGGGAGACGATGAGTTTTGTATTGAGTTCATTCTGCAGCCCTGCTAGGGGGTATTTTCACTGCGCTTCTCCCCCCGTCATTCCCATCACCATGACTTTACCAAAGTTTCTAGACCTCTGGAGTATTAATTGCCCCCCACTTTTCCACCCACCCGACTCCTTTCATCTTCGCTGCTGTTTGCGTCAGTATCCGTAGTTATTATCCTCACCACATAGCCCTGCTCATGCTCCTTTGTTCCTCTGATATTCCTTCTCTCTTCATTAATTTCTCTACCTGCGATCGGTGACATTCCACATGCGGATAAGTCGACACACATCTCTTTGTGTAAGCATTAGAATTCGTTTGGTGGCATATTACCGACCAGACTCTGTGTGCACGAGGCTCTGGTAATGACAGAAAGGGCAAACTGCTCGTGAAGCTCATTTGCATTTGTACTAAAATGATGCGCTGTGGACTGTTGGGCTTCTGCATTCACTCACTGTCATTATTGCTGCCTTCATACTGAGATGTTGGGACATCAAAGTTTCTTGATGGTTTGGGAAGGATAAATTAGATGTGTGATAAATCAGCTTTTACTTGTCTTGTCTCTTAATCAGTATCTGACACTCAGGGTTAAGGGGGCGTTTGATGAACTGTTTGAAATCGAATGCAACGATCGATCACTACTAGTCAATACTGGCTGAATCACCTGATCAAAGAGCTGTTCTCTGGTTTAAAATTTTAAATTTAAATAAATAAATGTATGCATTTAGCAGACGCTTTTATCCAAAGCGACTTACAGTGCATTCAGGCTATACATTTTTTATCAGTATGCGTGTTCCCTGGGAATTGAACCCACGACCTTTGCGCTGCTAACACAATGCTCTACCACTGAGCCACAGGAACATTACATTACAGTTTTACATGCTGTATTGATTGTCCATTTGATTGTGAAGCATATTCAAATTAGATTATATGCATATTAGTATATATTGCACAAAAATGAGTGAGGTTTGCAAACCTAAATGAAAAAAAATTTAACTTTATTATATAATTTAATATATAAATATATTTATAAACGTATTGTTGCACATTAGGCCTCATATAATGATATTTGTTTTTGAACAGTGACAACAAAAGTTTTAATGTTCATTTGTAGATTTAAGACTACAAGTCCAAAGTCATTTGAAACTATTCAGCTGCATTTGCATTCTTTTTCCCAAATATCTGAATAGATTAAACTAGACTAGAATGTTTATAGAGCATTATCTGACGCAGCTGACACAGAACAGCATACGTTGTTTACGTCCAGCGGATATTCTCCAAAATGGCACTACAGGGTGATGCGGAGGAGACGAATTGTTGAATAAAGTCGTTTTTTTTTCTTTCTTTTGCGCACAAAAAGTATTCTCGTAGCTTCGTA
>NW_015536501.1:1334617-1369650 GCF_001515605.1 Sinocyclocheilus anshuiensis | reverse complement strand
AAATCCGTGGCCACAGAACAGCAGAATATGAACGCAATGCACAAAGTCTCTTGTTGAGCGTTTTCCTCCTGTAGAAAAACATAAACACTTAACTGCAGCCAGACCCTTCTCTTTTATCCAAAGCGACTTACAGTGCATTCAGGCTATACATTTTTTATCAGTATGCGTGTTCCCTGGGAATTGAACCCACGACCTTTGCGCTGCTAACACAATGCTCTACCACTGAGCCACAGGAACATTACATTACAGTTTTACATGCTGTATTGATTGTCCATTTGATTGTGAAGCATATTCAAATTAGATTATATGCATATTAGTATATATTGCACAAAAGTTTGCAAACTTTGCAAACCTAAATGAAAAAAAATTTAACTTTATTATATAATTTAATATATAAATATATTATTGTTGCATATATTGCACAAAAATGAGTGAGGTTTGCAAACCTAAATGAAAAAAAATTTAACTTTATTATATAATTTAATATATAAATATATTTATAAACGTATTGTTGCACATTAGGCCTCATATAATGATATTTGTTTTTGAACAGTGACAACAAAAGTTTTAATGTTCATTTGTAGATTTAAGGTCCAAAGTCCAAAGTCATTTGAAACTATTCAGCTGCATTTGCATTCTTTTTCCCAAATATCTGAATAGAAGACTAGAATCTAGAATGTTTATAGAGCATTATCTGACGCAGCTGACACAGAACAGCATACGTTGTTTACGTCCAGCGGATATTCTCCAAAATGGCACTACAGGGTGATGCGGAGGAGATTACAGATCTCCTTGCTACGTTTCTGGACTTGGGAACATTTCAGTTGCGTTGCTGTCTATGCAGGGTCAGACAGTTCTCAGATTCCATCAAGAATATCTTAATTTGTGTTCCGAAGATGAACGAAGGTCTTGCGAAGGTTTGAAACGACATGAGGGTGAGTAATTAAAGACAAAATTTTCATTTTTGGGTGAACTATCCCTTTAACTCTCATCTGGTGCTCGAGACATATGTCTCACTGAGGTTTAGGATGTGTGTGAATTAGGGATGCACCGATACCACTTTTTCCAGTACTCGCCCGATACCAATACTTTTATTTTTGGTACTTGCCGATATTTTTATTGCATTTGTACATTTTTTAAATATTGGGTACAGAAACCAAAAGGGTATGCATAATGTTAGTTGGTTAACTTCATTTATCAAATAGATGCAGTCAAACCAAAATTTATTCAGACACCTTCAACATTTCTCACATTAGTTTTAATCCAAATGATGCGTGTGCTAAGTGAGTGAACATCAAAGATCACACAACAGAAGTGCGCGCGCTCTCTCTCTCTCTCTCTCTCTCTCTCTCTGTCGCCTTACCGTTAAGTAACTTGTGCATTGTTTTACTTACTTGTTTTTGACATATCCGACCGAACTACAAACTTTCCAGTGATGTCTGTGAGAAAGGTATATTCACTCGACAAGCTCGCGCATCTGCGCCGCCGCGCGCTCAATCCACTCAGCGTGCTTTGTTTATCAGCTCGCGCACACCAGCTATACAGGCGTTAATACTGAATGTTTAACATTATATTCATTGCATACATATACTTTGTAGTAGACATCCTTAACTCCTTTCTGCTGTCTGTTGTTCTGTTGTCTGTGTTTCTTTGTCTGAATATGGCGCTTATCACGTGCTGTGTGGTATCGGCGTTTGGTATCGGGGCATTTTAACGAGTACGAGTACGAGTACAGGAGACCAGTATCGGGCCCGCTACCGATACCAGTATCGGTATCGGTGCATCCCTAGTGTGAATATTTGGCATTGAGGCACAGAGCTGCGGTGGCCTCAGATGAACCGTGCTGAGTCAAGTGATCAAATCTGAAACTCAGATCGATGAATGAACGCAGATGCCTCTCTCTTCTCCCAGTCACCATGTTCATCATTCAAAGGAAATGGTACTTTTTGGCCTTTGCTGCCAGGCAAAGTGATGCTTCTGAAGTCTCATTTTGTTTGATAGATCGTTCTGCAACAGGAAAGCTGATCTGCATCTAAAGTTTGTCTTTCTGTGGTGTTTACTGTTCGAGTGCAATCTCTAGCGTGACCTTTTCACACGGGTTTCCTAATTTTTTATGACTGCTAGAGTGAAGTGTCACTACGGCTATTAAGTTAAAATAAAATTGTTTTCTTCATGGGTAAAACTTGGCATTTGTTGATTTTGGAAACTTTGACTCCATGTTCATATTTCTGTCTGTGTGGTCCAAATTGTTTTCCTCGTCACATGTTTTTTTTTTTTTTGGGATGACAGTGTGAACGGCAAAAATCACAATGAATCTTTGTCAATTCTGGCCACTTAAGTATATGGCAATGCATCATATTCTTTTTAATATCTAGAATGTTTAGAGCATAATCTTGAATGTGAATTAACCCCCATTATCTGCGCTATACCTCAAATCATGCAACACTGTTTTACGTGTTGAAACTTTCAAAAAGTACACTGAATTTGACATTTCCGTCATTTATTTATGGAAATAAATCATTAGTAAATCTGAATTCATGCTAACTCAGATTATTGAAATGCTTGATTTTACCTTTAAATCACAAAATAATTTAGCATTTGCACTCTATAAAGTATTACACAGAAAGGTCCAATTAATGTGTTTCTGTTTTTTTCTTTTGTGGCAAACTTTTAATTAATTATTTATATAACAGCAACAATGATCATAATAGTAATAATGATGATAATTTTAAATAAATTATGATTATTCAAAAATGAATGCAATAATAATAATTATTATTATTATATTGCCACACATTTTAAAAATGCTTACATGGGAGCATTTCGAACCATAAAAGATTATTATTATTATGTTAACAATTAAATAAAAAAAATTAATAATATTGTTTTATGTTGAGTCTGCATTAATTTGGGGATTAAATTGTTAAGGCCCGTGTACACCAAGCACGATAACTATAAAGATAACGATAAAGATATAGTTCTAAAAATCGTTCTCAATATTAAAGAATAGCAGAGACCACACCACAGCTATAACGATAAAGGCACAGAGAAAGGATATTGTTGGAATCACTTTCAGAACTATTTTTCTTTTCAGCTGATGAACGATAAAAACATTGACAGCCAATCAGAATCAATCCTGCTATAACGAGCTTGAGAATTTAGCAGCAGACGAGTGTGCGCTTACAGACGATATCGTTCGCTGGTGTGGACGCTAATATCGTTATCTTTATAGTTATCGTTCGTGGTGTGAACAGGGCTTTATACTATGTGAAAACTGAGTTTTATTATTTATTAATTAATTATTTATTTTATTCACATATTTAATTGTGATAATTGCTTTTGAACAGTGAGAAGTTTTAATGTTCATTTTTTAATTTAAGACTGAAAGTAAATTTTTTTTAGGATTTTTTTTTAGGATTATTAGCATTATTTTCCTAATATCTGAAGAGAACAGAAGAGAAGAGAAGAGAAGAGAATGCTTGTAGAGCACAATGTTATATGAATTAATGAGATTGTGTTTGTGTGTTTCTCTGTGTTTTACAGGCTAGCGCTCTACGTGTACGAGTACTTGTTACATGTAGGAGCCCAGAAGTCGGCACAGACCTTCCTGTCAGAGGTGAGCCAGCGGCGGGTTTTATTTAAGCTCCTGCTTATCGATGTGCCATCCAGGCACACGGCCTCGTAAGCATCGGCCCGCCCCCCTGGGGCTCCGGCTAATTTAATTACACGCAGATGATATGCTGAGCAAGCAGGACACATTAGATGTTTAGTGTCCACTTAATGGGATTGGAGGAAAGTCAGGGCATCGCTGTAAAAATGGCCGTATTGTTTCAGCTGAGAGGCTGGAGCGGTGCTGGCATGTTGATCATCACCTCGTCCCGCTTTTTATGAAGAAAAGCGCATGTTTGCTTTGTGTGCCATCCAGGCACACGGCCTCGTAAGCATCGGCCCGCCCCCCTGGGGCTCCGGCTAATTTAATTACACGCAGATGATATGCTGAGCAAGCAGGACACGTTAGATGTTTGGTGTCCACTTAATGGGATTGGAGGAAAGTCAGGGCATCGCTGTAAAAATGGCCATATTGTTTCAGCTGAGAGGCTGGAGCGGTGCTGGCATGTTGATCATCACCTCGTCCCGCTTTTTATGAAGAAAAGCGCATGTTTGCTTTGTTATATCAGCTGCTCACGATCCTGTGTTTTATTTGCGATGTAAGGCTTTTAAGGACGATCACAATCATTTATGCCTGAATGAGTTCTTTTCAATGTCACTGAGGCAATGTGGGATTGGTCTATGTGAAGGAAACCATGACATTTCGAAGCACAACTTCGATATTTATAGTCTCACCATTATTTGCATACGAGTCATACACACTTAAGAGTACAAGCCATCTGAGAAAATACAATAATACACATTTAGCACACCATTTCTGATTGTCGTACTAATTCCAAAGCTGTGCCTATCACAAGAATGGCAGGCACTTCCAAGTCACCAGATATATTCAGATTTGCAAGGTTAACTTGTCCACACGTATCAGACTAGACTATTTTAAGTTAGCTACTTTGTATCTAGAAATAAGTGTGTTTAAAAGCACAAAATAAAACAACACGTTTGGTCCAGTTTATATGTAGTACAAGTAATGTAAAATATACACTTGAACTAGTTCGGCACTAGTGGTTGAATGTAGTTGAAATTATTATTTTTATTCAGAAAAAGGACACTGAATTGATTGAAAGTGACTAATGCTGTTTTGAATTTTCTTTTCATCAAAGAATCCTGAAAAAAGTATCACGGTTTCCACAAACATATTAAGCAGCATAACTGTTTCAACATTGATCATATTAAATATTTTTAGCAGCAAATCAGCATATTAGAATGATTTCTGAAGGATTTTGGAAGGATATATTCTAATAGAAAACAGTTATTTTAAATTGTAAAAAAATATTTCACAATATTGCTGTTTTTACAGTATTTTTGACTAAATAAATGCAGCCTTGGTGATCAGAAAAGACTTCTTGACCCCAACTTCTGAACAGTATTTTTGGTTAAAAATCTAGAAATTTAAATCCCATTTAAACCTGGAAATAAACAAAGTTTTAGGATTTTGAAAGTTTTCAAAAAAAGTTATGAAGTAAAATTAAGAATAAATATTTAAGATACCGCACTATTTTTAGGTTACTAATCAAATAGTCAAAAATTATGATTTACTTTCTTTCTTTCTTTTATTTATTAATTTTTTTTTACTATTTTTCTTTCAAATTATTATTGCTGATAGTATAATTTGTTTTAAATTTGAACTGAGTTGGTATGCATTTGGACTCCACTGTGTTGCTAAAATTAAATTAAACACAGATTTGTGGACTCAAAGTAAACTCGCCAAATATTGACCAATTAATTAGCTTGGCTGACTGCAAAACACATTATGGTGTACATTTAGCCTAATGAAGGGGAAATAGTCTTACTGTGAATTGAGTCTTACAGTTTCTCACCTCTCTATCCAGATAAGATGGGAGAAGAACATAACGTTAGGAGAACCTCCAGGATTCTTACATTCATGGTGGTGGTAAGATTCACATTGTTAAATGTTTCTCATGTGCTGATGTTTTATTCATGGCAACTGCTTCATTCACCTCTGTGTGATTTGCAGTGTATTCTGGGATTTATATTGTGCGGCACCTGAAAGGAGAGAAACCTGTGAGCATTCCAGTGAAGCCAAGGCGTTCCACGACTACGTAAGTTACTCTTACAGTGCATGGATGGATAAATGTGTGACGTAGTAGTTAAAGCTCAGAGCCGGGACGGACGGATAGATGAATGGAATGCTGGAAAGTTAGAATGCTAGAAAGATAGATGCATTGATAGATGGATAGAAAACTGGATGGATGGATGGATAGATGGATAGATGGATGGACAGAATGCTAGAAAAAGATGGATGGATGATAGATGGATAGAATGCTAAATAGAACACTAGATAGATAGATAGATAGATAGATAGATAGAACACAAGAAAGATGGAAGGATGGATGGATGGATGGTTGGATGGATAAAACACTACAAAGATGGATGATAGATTGATAGAACACTAGAAAGTTAGATTGATGATGGATGGTTTCGAATGCTAGAAAGATAGATAGAGAGATGAATGAATGATAGATGGTTGTTAGATGGATAGAATGCTAGAAAGATGGATGGATGGAACGCTAGAAAGATGAATGGATGATGAATGGATAGATGGATGGATAGAACTATGAGAAAAATGAATGGATGGATAGATGCATAAAACACTAGAAAGATAGAACACTAGAAAGACGGATGGATGGATGGATGGATGGATGGATGATAGAACACTAAACAAACTGATGGATGCATAAATAGATGGATAAAATGCTAGAAAGATAGAACACTAGAAAGATGAATGGATGGATGGATAGGAAGATGAATGGAAAAAACGCTAGAAAGACAGAACACTAGAAAAATGGATGGACGTATAAAATGCTAGAAAGATGAATGGATGATGGATAAAGGGATAGAATGCTAGAAAGATGGATGGATAAAACGCTAGAAAGACAGCACACTAGAAAGATGGATAGATGGATATAACACTAGAAAGATAGATGGATGGATAGAATGCTAGAAAGATAGAACACAAGAA
This sequence comes from Sinocyclocheilus anshuiensis, assembly GCF_001515605.1. NCBI lineage: Eukaryota > Metazoa > Chordata > Actinopteri > Cypriniformes > Cyprinidae > Sinocyclocheilus > Sinocyclocheilus anshuiensis. The sequence continues at coordinate 1,363,001 of NW_015536501.1, read as the reverse complement.
ACACGGTGTGTGGATGGATGGAGCACTAGAAAGATAGATGAAGAGATGGATGAATGGATAGAAAATGGATGGATAGCACACTAGAAAGATGAGGGGTGGATGGATGGATGAATGGACAGATGGATAGCATGCTAGATGGAGAGATGGCTGGATATATGAACTTTGACCAAGCGGATGTTTATCAGATCATTTGAGATTTGCAACACAATGCAAATGGTATTTCCCATGAGGCCTCAGTGCATCAGTGCAGTGATGTTGTGGCTTCATTCTGTGCATTGCAGTGTTCTGAGTAAGACCAAATGCTGCTGGGACTTACAGGAAGGAAGCGTGATTCAATTTCCTGTGTACCTCGGGCTGCTGGTCACCTTACGTCTCGTAAACAAGAGAGCAGAGGAGCTCAAGTTTTCCTCGTGTCACCTCGGAGGGTGTTGTAAACGTTCAATTATGGACCCGACTGCTTTCACCCAAACGCGCTGTCTGCTGTCTGCTGTTGTGTGCACCTCAGAAGCGCAGTTTAGGAGACAAGTAAAGAGCGCAGCAATGCTGAAGATCACTGGTTTGGCCCCGAACTCATTTCTCTTTCCAGCACCAATTAGCTGAATTTCCTCTTAGAGTGTCTGGAGTGTAGGCACAACACGAGTAATTACAGAGAGCTCGAGATCCTCAAACGAGAACATCTCCGTCCCATACATCGCCTGCTTTCTGTGACTAATTACCAATGTACAGCAAATGCGCTTTACAGCTGTGATGCACCATATCACATGACTACGGTTTTAAAAACTCAAAATTGATGAAGTTTGCTTTATAAATACGCATTTCTGTTTTTTTATTGTTAATGATTCAGCATTAGTGCACAATACTCCTAAAGAAAAATAGTTTTTTTTTTTTTTTTATCAAAATGTAAAGGCTTTTCGTATGATGTTATAAATCCTTTTTCTGACTCTATACTCAGACTCTATACTCTTATTATAATACCTAATAGACTTTTTACAGTTCATATACACCCGGCCACTACTTTTCAAAAGTTTGGTTTCTGTAGTTAGACACACACACACAAAATACAGTAAAAACAATAATACTGTGAATATTATTTCAATTTAAAATTTGCTGCTCAAAAAACATTTATTATTATTATCAGTGTTGAAAATATTTAATAATTTTTTGGAAACTGAGATTCCCTTTTTCAGGATTATTTTATGACATTTGTTTTTTTCTGGAAATAGAAATTTTTGTAGCAATATAAATATATTTACTGTCACTTTTGATCAATTTAATTCATCCTTGCTAAATAAAAGTTTTTTTTTTTGTTTTTTTACAAAAAAATAATCTTACTGACCCTAAACTTTTGAACAGTAGTGTAATTGTCAGTAGGGCTGTCACGATTATGAAATTTGGCTGACGATTAATCGTCACGGTTATTGCGATTTAATTGTCTGTTTTAGGGCTTTGGCGATTATGGCGATTATCACGATTAATTGTCTGTTTTTATGGCTTTCATTATATAATTGATTAATTTAAGGGTTCAGTAAATAATTTCTTTTCGAGTTATTATTTTGCAGTGTAAGATTACATAGAGTATTCCAAATTCTAAGAATTGGCCAATACTGGTCCAACACCAGCGCTATTTTTTTTCTACACCACTACAGAATATCTTTGTGGAATGTTTGTGGAACTAATGGTCACTCTTTTAAACCCTTTGTTAAAAGCAATCCACTAAATACTCACTTCCTCATTACAGAGAAAAAACGTTTTTGAATAAAAATATATAAACTATGAAATGAAACTAGCTGACTGTATAATTTAGCAGCAAAAACAATATCTTGAAAAAAAATCTTTGGTGCACATTATACAATTTAAACATGTTTATTCTGTTAACTATTTGTATTCTTACAAAATACATTCATGAATATAAGATAGAAATCATGAGAAAAAGAAAGGCTTCTAATAATCTTTCCGTTTGTGATAATTCCTTCCTTCCTTAACTTAAAGTATTATAATGGGAATATATCATCTTGGAGAGAGTTTTATGCTGACTGTCATAACTGGTCGTGACGTGCTGTTTGAATACTGAGCGGTAGTGATGCGCGGATGGCGGTTACATCCGCGGGCGCTGCGGATAATCCGCAGATCGGGTGGGTCGGGTAAATACAGAGAATTGTGAAATAGATTTTCATGACTTTTCAAAAACTTTTTGAATTTATTTATTTTTACAAAACTTTCTAGGCCTGGAAATTGCTGTTCAATGACTTTTCCAGGTTTTTTATGACCGTACGAACCCTAATGTGATGATCGGGTGCGGGTCGGGTGCGGTTATCTAAATCAGACAAAAATACAGGTGCGGTCGGTTGGCGGGTGGATAATTTATTTGAAGTTGCGGATTCGGGTGACGTTTTAGCTCATCCGCGCATCACTACTGAGCGGAGAATGACTTGACAGCTGCAGCAGAAGGAAGATGAGTTTCTGTAAACCTAAATTCTGTCCCTCACATTAAGATATGGAATGGCTTCAGATGATATAGCTGAGCTCCAGACTGCGACCATTTTTTCTGCCTGTGAGAATACATTTTGTGTGCGGTCGCACTGGTGCAACCACCGCGTTGGTGAACTCATAAGCGCTGCAATTTCTGTTGCATATGAGAAACATCAAATGGCAAACGAAACTGAGAGCATAACGAAACAGCGCTTAGAGAGTATATTCGCCGCGTCAGCACGAGCGCGAAGGTACGCGCAGCAAAAACGACACGCATATTGAGGAAACGATGGATGGTTTTCAAGCGAAAGTCAAGTAAAAGACCACTTCTTAAACCAGAGAAGGTGAACATGCTGGTATTCTTGTGGGGAAAAACACATGCAAGCACTGTCACCGATAGTTTTACTTTTCTTTTTGTTTTCGCTTTCTTACTGATTTATTGTTGTTGTGCTTTTTAATTAAGAATAACAATGAATCCATGTTTTGTTTTAGTCTTAAAAAAATGAAAGGTGTGTGTATGTAAGCAAAACAGTGACAACAAGATCGCGAATTCGAAAGTGAAAGCATCCGAAGCCCGCGGCTTAACACAGCAAAAGAGAAAGAAACTCCCATTCACAAAATTTAAATCACAAATAATATTACTGATGATGAAGAACGGGTTGAATGTTAACCACTTTCGTTTCCATATAACTATAAACTATGATAAAAGTTAATCAGCATGCATTGAATAATCCCATGTTGTAGAGCAAAAAAAAATAAAATATTGCGACCAAATCATCTGCTCCTGCGACCAGCTGAGAAAGTTAGTTGCAAAAGAGCGACCAGTGGGAAGAATGAGTCTGGAGCCCTGTATAGGCTATACAGTGCATGAAAAGCAAACTGGTGCTCTTCTGTTTCTTTTGGTGTATGACTCCCCCTTGTCTCGTATAAAAAGCACAATAATCGTCTGAAACAACCGCGGTTAGATCAAATAATCGCGATTAGATGGTTATTTAATTATCGCGACAGGCCTAATTGCCAGTCCTCCAAAACATTTTTTCTGACTAAATATCCTATTTCATTCCAAAATATGTAACGTTTGAAATAAAATAGGTTGTGAATGCAGTTTCACGTCGACTTGCATATGTTGCTTGATTTTGTTTGGACTGTGTTGCACATATGCTTTGTTTTCCCAGCAATATAATAAAGTTGCACGGGGGAGTTGTTCTCATCCTGATTTGGAGGATATCAGAGGCTCAGGCAGACGTGCAGTGCCATCCTACGTGCCAGAGACAGTGCGGTGGCTTTTGTGCTAAGAATAAAAGCCACAGCAAGAGGGAATAAAGCCCTCATGTCTTCCCTCTCACCTCTCCTCATCCTCCCTCAGGAAGCAAGAACACGTCCAAAGAGAGCTTCCTAGAGGTCACTTTCCAAGACAAGGTCAAAATGTCACCTCTCTCTGTGAGTGTGATGGGATGCTTCTCTCTCTGGCTGTGTTTTCAGTGCCATACTAGCATACTGCTGTTTGGGAAGTGTGTACTGTATACTGCCTACTGATTCTTTTCATTTATGCATTTGGCAGATGCTTTTATCTAAAGTGACTTACATGGCATTCAGGGAACACATGTACATTTTATCAGTACTTGCTTTCTGTGGGAATTGAACCCATGATCTTGGAGATGTCAGTGCCATGCTGTACTGTATAAACTACAGGAAAGTTTCTTAACAGATTATATGATTTCAAACAGATTACTGTCTACTTATAATTCAGAAATAACCAAAATATAATTTTTTGTTGTTTTTTTCTTTGTTATGCAGTTTTGTTTTAAAATGTTACATTTTGTCATCATTTTATGGTATGGCCCGTCATAATTTTTTGTTTAAACTTTCATAAACACATGCATTATATGTAATGCTAACTGTCACAAATATAGTTATCATGAACTAATGATGAAAGCTACTTTTAAAGCATTTATTAATCTCAGTTAATAGTAATTACAACATTTACTAATGCATTATTTAAAGTTTTATTTGTAAATATTAATCAATGGTCATGAACTAACAATGAACAGTTGTAGTTTTATTAATTAACCTTAATAAAGATCAGTAATTTCTGTTACAAATGTTTGCTCATTGTTAATGTTAATTAATGATTAATTAACATTAACCAATGAACCTTATTGTAAAGTGTTACCATTTTATATAACAATTTTATATAATTTTTTTAAGTTGTCATTTTCAGACCTTAGGATAGTATGTGAGGATCAACACTATATATATATATATATATATATATATATATATATTCTTTTAAATTATAAAATTTATAATTTTAAATATTTATATATATATAATTTTATAAAAATTTTTCCCCCAGTGCATATTGAAAACTTCATACTTACACAGCAAAAATGGTATGGTTAGTATGGTGGTATGGCATTTTTTGAACATGAAGTCTTTTGCTTTCTCACATGGTGGCTTCTGCCTTTTGCCCTCGGATGGCTTCCTCCATAACTGCGGTCTTTGACTGCCTTGCATCAGTTCATATTCAGCATAATGACTTCTCTGTCGGTGGTCACGTTAATGGAGTTAGTATAAAACCATACACGGACATGCCGGCCGAGTCTGTTCTCCCTCATTACACCGTGTCACTGTGTTCGTTTGGGCTGTCGGGGAGTTCTAATGCACTCCGAGGGCCCTGCGAGTGCTGTTGAATGCAATGCTAATTGATCCTTAGGCAGATATAAGGGTTTAATGTGATCTGCTCAAGACTAATGTCCCATAAGGACGCTGGCGCTAGTTTCCTTTTTGCGATAAGAGCCAAGTGTGTGGTTGTCATATCTAGAAACAGGCTCTGGGATGCTCCTGATACTGTTGTTGCTTGTGGGTGTGCATCACGCGAGCTAGCAGAAGACATGTCATGTGCCGAGGCCAAACCAGAGAGAAAAGGAGCCTGGCATCCCCTGTTTCATTCATTATTAGCACATTAATAAAACCTATATTCATCCTGGTGTCCATTCTCATGGTTACATCATGATAGTAAAGTCGATTGGCATATGTAACATGAACTTGCTAATGCTCAAAATGGAAACGTTTTTTACTTCCAACCCCAACAAAATGTGATCTTTGGAAACCTAATTTGGTTTTCCATCGATTGACCACAATCATATGACCGATAGGGGAGCTCATTTCTTAAGTGACGGTGGATCATCTGAAATAAGTGTTTGTCATAACGGCCACTAAAACTTTCTAGTGGCATTGCTTAACATTGTGTCGCTGCTGTTGCAGCAGTACTGATAACTGACTTCTACTTTAGGCTCAATTTATTTGTGAATATGAAGACAATTGGAGTTGCATATTCTTTTTACTTAGGGCTGAGAAAATTACTGTTATTTGTGTGATTTTTTTTTTAATATGGACTGTTTGACGAAAGAAAGAGAAAGAATGCAGTTAATGCAGCATCCATTGCCCTATGAGCAACCTAACATTTATTAATCATGGTTGATCACAGAAAACATTTTTACTTTAATTTAATTAAATTTTTCATATTTGATATTTTATTTTATTTTATGCCCAGGAACAACCTTACATTTAATAATCATGATTGATTGCAGGAAATTTTGAACGTTTTATTTGTTTTGTTTTGTTGATTTGTTGCCATATGAGCTACCTAACATTTAAAAATCATGATTGATCCCAGAGAACTGTTAGTACATTTATTTTGTTTTGTTTTTTGTTTTATTTTATTTTGTTTTGTTTTGTTTTGTGTTTTGTTTTGTTTTGTTTTGTTTTATGCCTGTGAGCAACCTAACACTTAATAATTTATTTTGTTTATAGATTTAGTTCGTTTTTAATCCATGAGTTGGAATTTGATTTGAAACAGAAAGCAAAAAAATTAACTGGAAGTAAAGGAATTAGAATTTGCAGAGAAATTCAACAGCTAATTGCATTCTGGGAAATTAAGCGTCCTTTCAACCTGTTAAATTCTACAGATTTATTGAATATAAATAAATAATGTATATTAAACAGATTTGTATAGGTTATGTAATGAGAATTGTAAAGATTGAGAACTCTAAAAAATGGTCTTGACCTACTTTTTTTTTTTGTAAAAAAAAAATAGCACTTATTATAGATGTTTTTTTTAATTCTACATCCTTAAAGAGATAGTTCACCCAAAAATGAAAATTGTAATTTACTCACCCACAAATTGTTCCAAACCTGTACGATTTTGAAGAACATGCATTATATGTAATGCTAACTGTCACAAATATAGTTATCATGAACTAATGATGAAAGCTACTTTTAAAGCATTTATTAATCTCAGTTAATAGTAATTACAACATTTACTAATGCATTATTTAAAGTTTTATTTGTAAATATTAATCAATGGTCATGAACTAACAATGAACAGTTGTAGTTTTATTAATTAACCTTAATAAAGATCAGTAATTTCTGTTACAAATGTTTGCTCATTGTTAATGTTAATTAATGATTAATTAACATTAACCAATGAACCTTATTGTAAAGTGTTACCATTTTATATAACAATTTTATATAATTTTTTTAAGTTGTCATTTTCAGACCGCCATGTTTCAATCAATATGATTTTCATAGGCAGATATTTAGAAAAATGTTTGTACAGTTTGATTTTTGTAAAGAATAAATAGAAAAATGTAATACTTTTTCTATTTTTGCAGAATATGTGGTGTATGAGTAGTATGACATTTTGAACTCTGAATTTTTAATTCATAGTGTGTCGTTTACTTATATATCAGAAATAAATATATTTTATATAATAAATATATAATATATTTTAAATTTTTATATAAAAATGTCATTTGAATGACAGAATTTTTTGTCATTCAAATTAATATGATTTTTTAACATTGGCTTAAAAAACACCCAAAAATGAAAATTGTAATTGACTCACCCACAAATTGTTCCAAACCTGTACGATTTTGAAGAATGTTGGTACCCCCCCACCCCCCACCCCCCCAAAAAATAGTTGACAGTAGCCATTGACTTCCATTGTATGCAAAAAAATAAATATATACTAAAGAAGCCAATGGCTTCCATCAACTGTCTGGGTACCTACATTTTGTGTTCAGCAAAAGAAAGAAACAACTTGAGGGTGAGCAAATGATGAATTTTAATTTTTGGGTGAACTTTCCCTTAAATTCAAATTCAATTTGCAAGTCTGCATCTTGTTTGCTACCTCAATACAAATTAAATTCAAATTCAAGAGCTGAATTTAAAACAGTCTCAGTCCAATTCTGAATGACACAATCTTGATAAGTTTAAATACATTGCGACCAAACATTTTGCTACAAATAATCATTATGCATCCTTTAACCAAGTGGGATGTTATATTTCAATCTGTCTGTAGTTTTTGTAGTTTTCTTTTCCCAGACCACCGTATATGGTTCATACTAGCAGTGCCAGAATGGTGTCGGATCCGTGGCCTGACAGTTCAGGACACATTGAGCAGTGGTGCTCATGTGGGAAATTCTCTCTTTGGTTTCCTATTATTTTCTGTCCTCGTTCTTCTGTTCCGTGGATAAAAAGTGTCCAAAAGTGTCAGGAGTGTGCAAGCCGTGGGGATTTGATGCTTGTCACACATTTATGCAGACTGTGTCTGGATTTGGATGAATAGAGTGCGTGTTAAACCTCTTACAATATGCTTTTGAAGTATGTAAATCATATATGGTTTGGATCGGCACCATCACTCCGAGTTTTCAGCATCCTTTTGAGTTTAGATTCTGGGAGGTTTCCTCCCATCTTAAACAGCTGGCTGCTCAAACCGCGGAGAGACGGCAAGCTTTCAAAAACCCCACAATAAAGTCAACTTCTGCACAGATCAAAGTCGACGTGCCGCCTCTTTGCCCCAAGCATCCTCATCGGGTTTTTTCTCCATGGATTAAAGTCTGGCAAGAAGATCGGCCTCCACAGTATTCACAGCTGCTTTCTTTGTCGTGGGCTTTGGGAAAGGGACAGACGAGACTTGGGATAAGCTTTGGCGTTTTCTCTTTCCGCTCCTCCAATCTGGAGCTTCTTGAAGGAGGCTGTTCATTGCCGATGTTTACCCAGCATTCGGCTCACCGTCTCTGGGTTCGGTTGTTTGCGCAGCCCTGTTCTCTGGTGCATCACTAAGCTCTGCGCTAGCCAGCACTCAGCTTCCTAATAAGCAGGAGAATTGAAGATTGAATTGCTCCCGGTTTCCTGTCGGGCTCATGTTGCCGTGATTTTAACTGGATTAAGACCAAAAAAACGGCCTGTTCCGAGCCACGCGTTTCGGACACATTTGCTTTGAGTGCACGGCCACCCTTGTAATACGATTTCCGAAAGGCCTCACTTTCTTTTGATTGTTGTTAAAATGCTTTCTGCATTACAAATGTTCTTCCTCTCTTGGCATTATGCATCAGATGCGATTGTCACACACGATCCCAGATATGCATTTCATCTTTATGTCTGATCGCACGCTCTGAAATTCAGCATATGCTCAGCTTCATGAAAAAGGGTGACTGCTAAATGGCTTAAACATTACTCAAACTATGCCACAAAAACTTGTAATTTAAAAATGTATGGATACTTTGGCGCCAGTCAATACTAAAATAGTATTGTTTATAGTAAAAGTTTTTTTTTCTCTCATAGTATTGTAATGTTTGTGTAAATATTCAGAAATTGAGGACCTTAATTTTTTTATTTTATTTTATTTTATTGTATTGTATTTTTATTTAAAAAAATGCTCCCTGAATTTTCACATGAATACATGATTCAGCCAAAATAAGAATACTTATAAAACTTTTTAGCCAATTTTATTTATTTTAATGATTTACTGGTCTTGAATAATTTTGTTTATTTAATTGAGAGATACTTTTAGACTATATGCCACATTTTTAGATTTAATATTTCTATTAATTTGTAACTTCAGTAATAATATACAGTATATAATATATAATAAAAATATTTTAATATATTAACGTTATCTATACAAATGACTTTTAGGAAAAAAAAGTGTTTAAATCAGTCATTTTGGTATTATTTATCTATAGTATTATTTTAGTTATTATTTATTTATAGTATATATAATATAGTATTTATTAATGTTGAATTAGTTCTTGAATTTTTTATTAATTTTGAATTAGTTTGTAGTTTTTTATTTAGTTGTTTTAATTTAAATTTTAGTTTTAGTAATTTTGTTTTTGCCATTTTTATTAGTTTATAAGGGCAACTCTTCTAATTTCAAATTTGTTTATCTAATTATTTTATATTTAATTGTATTTTTCAATTACCAAATTTTTTTTTGTAGTTTTATTTAACAATAACAACAATGACTTAAATCTATATTAGATGACATTGTGGTATCCAAATTTGTATTTAGAATGGTGACAACCCAACTTGCTCTATTTCAAATGAAGGATTTGTAACTTTCTCGAGTTTTAGTTTGTTGCTGTAATGTCTTCTAAGCAGAAGAAGCTCTGAAACTTTTGCTGCAGTGCTGTATGAGTGGTGTGGGTTGGCGGTACGAGGCAGCGAGTCAGTATTTGAGCTTCAGCTGCCTCTGCCTGTGTAAATGATGAATGAGCAGCGAGTCGGCAGGCTGAGGAAGAGGAGGCAGGCGGCCATTCGCTGCCTGACAAGCTCCTTCATAATGCAGGATAGGGATGCCGAATGGGATTTGGGAGATGCAGGTGGTCTTTTCTTCCCTCTAATTTTTTTTTTTTTTTCAACGGTGAAGAAGATTTATTTTTAATGTTTCGGGAGCAAGAGCTCCCCCAAAAATGGAGAATTAAGGCAAAATATATCAAATAAAATCCCCACTTCACTGAATCTTCTCCGGCTACACCTCCTACCGTGAGCTGAAGTGGAATAGAGAGATGAGAAGCCGATAGATGGGAGTTCATAATTTTGCATATGCTTTGAATAAATTTGCATCCAATAACACCATTGGTTCCTCTAAGACTCACTTTCCATAATTGAATACTTTCAATATGATACAGTCCTTAAAACCATAAGGCAGTTTTGATGCAATTTGTTTTGACTTAACCTCGCTTTTGCAGAGTTATTTAGTACTTGTTAGTCATGTTTGTTCATACTTGGGATTAGAGATTTGAACAAACCCCAAAACATCATGTTTTATCAGACACCATTCACTTTTAAAATCTGGTTTTATTATTTTTAAGCATATTAAGTATTTATCAACATTTTATGTTTTGAATTTGTGTGTTTGAAATGACTTTTATACCCTTCGGCTAGCTGCGATTGAATGACGGTGCATCTGACAGCATGCTATTCAAGGCATCTTTTGTGCGTCGCCCCAAAACATCTCCAGGAGGCCCTGCTGAATTAATTAGGCATCCAATTAGTGAGATTCTGCATATTAATCAAAGCAGGATATGACACTGAACAGATTTCCATTGATGAGTGTTATGATTGTGACATGAACGATCATAATGACATCAGTACGTCGCGGCACTTTGAGTCGCAGGAGTCGTAGCATGACGCACAGGCACAAAAAATGCCTTTGAACAATCCATAACTGCTGCCTTAATGACATGCATTTACTAAGTCTGCGTCAAAGATGCTTTTTTTAGTCGAATGATTAAATCAAGTGTTTATTGTTGTACTTGTGCTTGGTTTGTATGCACTGTCTAAAATTAGCTGTTTGCTACTTCTGTAGCAGGTCAAGACAGAAAATACCAGCCATAAATAATTTTTAGATATCTTGATATATTTTGCATGGTTTTATTTTCATTTTGTTTCATTCCTAAAATTATATTCTTTTTTTTTGTATTATTTACGTATATTAGTATGTTATATATAACATTTAATTTATTATTGTTGTTGTTGTTATTATTGTTACTTAATTTGTTTTTTACTAAAATTATATTCTTATTTTTGATGTATTATTTATTATAGAAATGTTTTAATTAAATTTTTTTTCCTTATTTTTAAATTATATATTTTTTATTTTGCTTCTAAATGTATATTCTTATTTTTTGTATTGAATCTAATATATTCTTATTTTTGTGCTATTTACATAGAGTATTATTTTTGTTTAACATTTCTTTTATTATTATTTACAAAAAAATTTTTATTTCTAACATTTTATTATTTTTATATTATTTATGTATAGTATCATTTTATTTTACATTTGTTTTATAAATAATTTATATTATAGTTGTTTCTAAAATGTTATTTTTAATGTATTTATGTATAGAATTATTTTATTTAGCTTTTACTTCATTTTTTTAAATCATATGTTTATTTTGTTTTGTTTCTAAAATAATATTAGTAATTTTTATTGGAAATATATCCTTATTTTTATTTAACATTTATTATGATTTTTAAATTATTATTTAAATTACATTTTCTTGTTTGCTATAACAACTGAATATGTTTTATACTATTATACTACAATTGTATACTGTTTTATCCTTGGATATTGGCGACCAACAGTGCAAGTTATTGCATCACTCATAGGATCATATCATTTAGTCTCCATCACAATTTTGTTCCTCTCATTTTTGTTTTTGGTGTAGGAATATTCATGTGCCATGCAGTTAGGCAGTCTATAGATAAACTTGTGATCAGTTTGTTTTTTTACTAGTGTGAATTTGCCACGTTTCACATCTGACCTGTCATGCTCTCCTCAGCATGTTAGGAGCGCACATCATCTGCCGTAATCCAGGGAATTTGCTGACAAATCATGTTTACGCATGTTTATATAACCATGCGAGTGTGTGTGTGTGTGTATTACACACAATACTATGTGTCTGTTGTCGGATTTGAGCATGTTTGGGTATGTCCATATTTTTATGTGCTCTCTTGTGTAAATGTCACCTTTGGCTGGGTCTGGCCTCTCTCTCTCTCTCTCTCTCTCTCTCTCTCTCTCTCCACCACGCCAGGGTTATTACAGAGTCTGTCGGATACACCTCGGATCAGCAGAGCCTCATGGGAGGGATTGGGAGAGACGTGGATGTAATGATTGTGTATTTCTGAGGCCGTGCTTTCTTTGATAGATCAGTCTGTCTGAATCTCAGGCCTGTGACACAGCGATTTCTTTTTTCCCTTTCTCCTCAAACATCCTCAGAGAGCAAAAAAAGTGTCTGGTCATCTTTGCCAGCTTGAAAGAAATTCAGTCAATCAATCTGAAGAAACTGGAAGTCTGTTTTCACCACGGTGTAAAAATAAATTGTGACTTTGTCTCACAGTTCTGAGTTTCTATCTCACAATTTAGACTTTTTTTCTCACAGTTCGGAGAAAAAAACTCATAATTGCAAAATCTAAACTTGCAATTCTGAGAAAAAAAATGCAAATAGTGATATATAAACAAAAAAAGTCATAATTATGAGATTAAAAGTTGCAATTACTTTTTTTATTCTGTGGCGGAAATAAAAAAAAAACAGAATTGCAAGAAAAAACTCAGAATTCTGAGAAAAAAATTAACTTAGAATTGCAAGATTCTGAAGACATTTAGTCATTTAGCAGATGCTTTTATCCAAAGCGCCTTACAAAAGAGGACAATAGAAGCAATCAAAATCAACAAAAGAGCAATGTGCTTAACGCAGTACACATAGCAAGTTTTTTTTTTTATTATATAATAAATAAAAAGAAAACAGATAGAATAGAAAAATAATTATTACTAAATAATAATAAACTTGGAATTAAGTCAGAATTCTGAGTTTATATCTCGCAATTCTGAATTAATTTTTTTCACAGTTCTGAGTTTATATCTTGCAGTTCTGAGAAAAAAAAATCAGAATTGCAAGATATAAACTCAGAATTGCGATAGAAAGTCTGAAGTGGGAGATAATGTCACAAATACCTTTTTATTTTTTTAAACCTGTGGCAGAAACAAGCTTTTACAGGGCTCCAGACTCATTCTTCCCACTGGTCCCTCTTTTGCGACTAACTTTCTCAGTTAGTCGCACTAGCCCATGATTTGGTCGCTTTTTTTTTTTTTTTTGCGCTACACTCTCTACGTTTAAAAAATAAAAATTAGAAGAGTTCTAAACTAATGTGCTGTCTTCACTGTATCTAACGCACACACACGCTCAGTCACTCACACAGATCACGCTGCGGCTGCACTCAGACATTCAGGAACAAACTTTTTTATAGCGCTGCCCGCAATTTTATCAACTAAATAGCTTAATCGCTCAAAAGCTACATTATCTTTCTCAACAAGGAGCTGGTAACATCGTTGTTTCTAAAGTTACAGAACGTTTAGCAAACACTGAGGAATCAAATAAATAAAAAAGAGAGACTCCATAGCGTAACGTGAGGTAAACAGCAAAGATAACAAGCTTTTCAAAATGAAAACAAAAAGAAAAGTAAAACTAAACTTGTTGTCGGTGACAGTGCTGCATGTGTTTTTCCCCCACAAGAATACCAACATGTTCACCTTCTCTGGTTTAAGAAGCAGTCTTTTACTTTACTGTAGCTTGAAAACCATCCATTGTTTCCTCAATATTCGCGTCATTTTTGCTGCGTGCACCTTTGTGCTCCTGCTGACGCGGCGAGTATAAACCAGGCTCTACACTCTATAGGCGCTGCGCAGTTCAAACGAGTAGCGCGGTTTCGTTTGCCGTTTGATGTTTCTCATATGCTCACAAAATTTAGTCGCACAGGCAGAAAAAATGGTCGCAGTCTGGAGCCCTTTTTATAAGAAATGTCGCTTTATTGTCAACAAATGCTTTTTTCCAGATATTCTTACTTTTTAAGAATAGCACAGATAATATAATTAATCAGACATATTCTTTACATTCAGTATTTTTTACATTGCATTGTAGGTGGTTGCAATGCCTTTTGGTGGTTTATAGTGCATTTCTTTGTGGTTTCTAGGGTGTTCTGCGCGGTTGCTAGGGAGTTATGAGTTCGATGCATCTCTGATGAAGTCGTAAGGAACTTTGGCATTAATTGCAATATTGCTGTGGCTTGCTGAAGTTGGCGTTTCTGGCAGTCGCAGCGCTGCTGTGTTCAGTGGTAAAGATGGGCTGCTGGCAGGTGCTGTGGTTTGTTTTCACATTAGAAACAGCCCTTTTTCCAGCTGCACCTATTTACTTCTAATCTACAATCTAAGTAATCTGGCATTCTGTCACAGATACAATTCCAGTCTATTCCAGTCAATACTCCATTCCTGCAGCATGTGCCCTGGAAATGAGCTGCTCTCTGTCTAGACTTCTGTTCTTTCAGTAACACAATTGCAGCTCTGTTCTTCCCACTATAGAAAATAAACTATTACAATCAGTTCATCTTACTTTTTGTATGCTGTTTAATGGTTTGGTCAGACCTCATTTAGAAAAAATAAAAATGTACCATGAGAAGAAAAAACATAAATGAGATCTCCTTCATAAAATGTTTTAATTGTTTCTCCATGACAGAAATTAGGTTTAAATAAAGAGCAAATGGAAAATAAAAGAGCAAAATCTTATCTTATCTTATTTTAAACCCCATAGGAAAGAAAAATCAAAAGCCAGCTTTACAGGTTTGTCTCTATATGTGACATACGTGTCATTACTACTAATTTTATTAATTTATTTTATGTTATTTCATTTTAAACCTAACAGGAAAGAAAAAATAAAAGACAGCTTCACAGATTTGTTTTCTACTGAGACACATTATTTATTTGTTTGTTTATTTTTCATTTAGATTTTAGATCTCAATTTAAACTCTAACTTTCTAATCAAATTGTTCTAAGACTAAATAATATAATCAATGCAGTCTATGTTAAATTTTATGGCTCCAAATCTGTACTGTATGTGAGCAGTTGCCTCATTTGTGATTAACTTTATTACTCCTAAAAATGAAAGAGCAATCTCCGAGCAATAAAGTTTTCCACAGGGTGCTACTTTATTCACACTCGCATGTATAAACTGAGAAAGAGGAGGCATATCTAAGAGTTAATGATATTTACGGGAGCAGTTTTACAGGCCGGCAGCAGTAAGGCAGTCCTTGAGCCGCATCCAGACCTCTGATGAACTGATAAAACACTGGAGTGCACATTCACGCTGGCGCCGAAGATGACACAGCCCTGCCATGCAGATGTGGCCAGACCCACAAGCCACAACAGCACCATGAGCTCATGCTGCAGAGAACGGGACGGGCCCATTTGCTGTCTAACAACACCAGAGATGAACTGGAGAAAAGTGTGGGGGAACTGGGTTTATGGGGCATCTGCTGGACTGAATACCTGTCTTCTTGAGCCCTGAAGTCAGGTTAAATCTGGAGAGTTAAAACTGAGGTCAACATGAGTTTAATCATCTATAGGAGGGACGTATGTGAACAGCATGACATTTTCAGTTGAGCCCAATCCGACCCCACCCAAAGGAACCACCCTTCTGTCACCCCACATGGCCTCTGTTGTAGTTAGTGCCAGAGGTCACACCCTTCAGTTATACCCTTAAATATCACCTTTATCTCAGATGTTTGTCCTAAAAAATAAAATTGCTAATGTGACCGTACCTTCACTATACATCAACAATGAGACAATTGTTGATGTATAGTGACGGTACGGTCACATTAGCAATTTTATTTTTTATTTTATTTTATTTTAAACCCCACATGAAAGAAAATTCTGAAGCCAGCTTCGCAGATTTTCCACATTTACAGATTTGTCTTTTCTTGAGACATATTTGACATCAATAATAATATTAGTATTTTTATTTTATTTTATTTATAGCATGATTACTAGATTTTCCAAGAAATGGAAGTTTGTAATCAAAGATCTCAATATAAACTCTTAACATTTCTCATCAAATTCTTCCAAATAATCTAAGCTATGCAGTGTACCTTAGCAAAATTTTGGCAAAATCTTGCGGCAAAAAGCTATTGTCTATAATATAGTGATATATGAAGTCGCTTTCAAAGCAAGCAGCTTTCTGTTGGTCAACATAAAGAATATGCATGTCAAATTTGATTTCATTGCAAAATGTGTGAGGAAATCTTTGGCCCTATGAAATTCCAGATGGCTTGGACTGGATTTTGTCCACGAAATTTTTGATGAGTAAAAAGTTAAATGTGACCACACATTAAGAGTATAAAGCTACAGTATTAAATGGATGTGAAGTGCATAGATAATTTGGGCTTGGCAAAATCTGATGAGAAATATTTGAGTTTATACTGAGACATTGGGCACAATCTGAGCGCATAATGAGATATCGAGTCATCTATTGAAAATCTAGAGGATTACTGAGGCCTTTTATTTCGAGAAAATATCTGAGAAGCATTAGAGTCTTAAAGGGTTAGTTCACCCAAAAATTTAAATTAGCCCATAAATTACTCACCCTCAAGTCATCCTAGGTGTATATGACTTTCTTCTTTCAGACGAATCCAGTCGGAGTTATATTAAAAATTGTCTTTGATCTTTCAAGCTCTATTGTTGTACTCAGCGGGTGTTGCAGTGCTTCAACGTTTGTTTACAGGATCAAAAGAAGCAAAGTTTCCTTACTTTAGCAAAGGAAAACCAGTCTCCTCTTGGCTTATATCGAAATCCTCCGACATTCTTCTTTACAAATCCTCGTTTTGTACTTCTAATAAGTGACCGTTGTTTTGTTTCGATCTCTCCGCGTGCGTCACTTCTGAGCCGCGCATGCGCAGCGCTGACCTCATACGTCATTCCCCCGGAACTGCTTCCGTTTAAAACAGTGAGCGCAAGCTAGATTCAAGTGATTATTACGTTTTGAATATGGATATTTTTCTTACAAAATCACATCGATTCGCTACAGGAGCCTCTATTTGAGCCTCATTGCTGTCTAGGAGCAACAATTGAGAAAGTAAAGATGTCTAATTTGGGTTCTTTTTCCTATGTTGATTCTTAAAGTTCACATTTAAGAATCAACAATGTGAGAAGTACTCTCACAATGTGAAAGTATTGAAAGCCACAATGCTTATGAAACATGGAGGCTTTTTTCTTCAGGCGAAACATCTGAGCAGCAGGGCTTCTGTCTGGGTCTCATTGCTGTCTTGGAAGAATCTAATTTGTGATTTTTATTTCCTAAGTTGATTCTCAAAGTTCACCCTTTACCAGCCTCCTACCAGCCACAAAGTAATTGTGAAGACAGCCACAATGCTTACGAAACTTGGTTCTTTTTCTTTCAGAAGAAACATCTGATGAAGAAGCATCAGAGTCTCAATTTACTCTTTTTCAGAAGAAACAGTTGAGATGTTAAATAAATCTCATTTGTTATGTTGGTTCTCAGATGTGATTGTATTGAGACCTACAATGCTTATGAAGCTCTAAAGGACGCAAATGTAAAATTATTGAGGGTTCTTTCTCAGGAGAAACATCTGAGAAGTAGGAGGGCTTCTGTTTGCATTTCTGAGAAATATGTGAGTTTGTCTGTGCACAGAATGAGATATTATTGAGGCATCTATTGAAACCCCAAAGGAGTATTGAGATCTTGGTCCTCAAGAAAACATCTGAGAGTTTCAGTTTGCTCTCCATTTCGTTTAGGAGAAACAATTGAGATATTAAAGATGTCAATGTGTGGATTCTCAGAGTTCACCCTTTATCAACGACGGCTTTGTTGTGGTCACGCGTGTGACATGTCAACGTGCAGACAATACTGTAATAGTCGGCTGTAATTGCTCTAGTCGGATGGAGGAGTTTCGACACAGTGCGGTTTATTCCGGGCGAGCGCTTGGATCTCATTCCTCGTCTAGCGTTGGTGGACCTCCAGGGAGGTGCAGTGCACTGGAGCCGTTTTCTAGGCAACATTTTTTTTCATCTGGGCTTTGAAATGAGGACCTGATGTGATTGTTAGCAGCTTGGGCTTGTGCCATTGAGTATGCGGCTCTGTCTTAGCCTTCACTTCCCTGAAACACCATGACATCACCGATTCCCACGACTGACATATCGCCTGATGGATGCACATTAGCGCACTGTCGATAGAAAAAATGCTTACGTAAGGGGATTGGTGATTCATAATACATTTATTCAGTTTTGTTGGGAATCCATGTTATGATGTGAAGGTATGTTTTTAATGGCACTTGTAATCGTTTTTATTGGTCGTTTGTAGTTCAACTGAAGTGCATAATTATATTTCAAGTACGTTCATCATTTACAGTCACTAGCAATCAATTTCAAGCAAGCATCACTGTTCTATTAATAAAAAAAGGACAAACAAATCATATCTAAGGTCTAGAACACCCTATCAACCACTTAGCAACCGGCCAAAAACTGAAAATTAAAAATGTATCTATTAAGTTACAATACATATGTTTTACTTTAGCTGTTTTTCGGCTGAAAATGGCTGCAAATGTGTCTCCGGTGCAGGAAGAAGGTATATTTAGCCCTCACGTTGTCATCTTGTTTCTTATTCCTAAAAGTTTCCTGTTGTTGGTTGGGTATTTGATAACAATTGGCTTATGGCATGTTCACATTCAGTATAATGGTCCAAATAGGACAGGTGTTTACTGCACCTTTAGATTCTGTTCATGGGCCCTATTTTACTACATATTTATTTAATTATGCAGCATTTTTTAGCAAGTTTTGGTTTAACGATCATTTTTTCACCTTCTATCTGACCCTTAGAAATAAACAGGCTGTTTTGGCTACTGTACCATTTAATAATCTCTGTTATGAATGGCTAACCTCTTCAGATAAATGATTAACAACGCCTCCACTAAAGCCGATGAATACGGTATTTGTGTTTTTATGTAAACACGGATGATCATAACAGGGATTTAACAGTAAGACTGATTTTCCCTGAAGATTTCGACTTGCTTTGCCAACATTTTTACTGGTACTAATACAAGCAATTAATTTTTTGTTATTATTATTATTTTAAATTATATTTATGTATAATTTTACGTTTCTAATTTTAAGTTTTAAATCAAATATTTTTTGTATTATTTAATGTGTTTTTAAACAAAGATATTTAAAAAAAAATTTGTCTTGGAAGAATGCGATGAGAAATGTTTAAATTCATTTTGAGATAATGAGCAAAATTTCAGCACAAAATGAAAATAAATATTAAAAATAAATATAGAAATGAAATAATTAAATATTTAAAAATACATACATACACATAAATATATATGTTAAGTTTTTTCTTTATAAAGACAGTTTGCAACAATTATTTGCAATTGTTGAAAATCAAATAATTTCTATAATGTATAGGAATAAGGAATAAATTCATAAACTCTTTTGCAGGAAGGCGATGGCATTCATTACATTTTGTAATTTTCAACCCATTCTTACTGATGCTACTGAAACTATACATTCTTTGAATAAAAAAAAAAAAACTCTATGTGAGCCAGTCAGATAAGTTTACCTTTAACCCTTTAGAACCTAAAGCTAAAATAGGCCGTTTTCATCAATCGCTTCCTCTCTTGTAAAACCTTTCTTCGCCATGTTTTCGTCCGTTTTTTAATTATATTTTGCACTCTCAAACTCTCTAACCTGCTGCGCTCCGTATCTCCCGCTTCAAATCCGCCCTCCCCCCTCTCCCCGAAAGCCGCTGTGATTCGCTAATGGAAAGCATGCAATTACCGTATTAAGCCGTATATTGTCATAAAGCGCAAGATGTCTACTATCGGGAGCAATTTGATTTTTTTTCATAGTGTAAACGGTTAGTGAGTTATGATAACATGAATACAGCATGGTTAATTGTGTCGCCGCCGACACGTTCGGTTTTAAAGGGTTAAAATTAGTTCACCCAAAAATGAAAATTTTATCATTTACTCACCCTGAACGAGTTTCTTTTTCCTCCTAAACCCAAAAGAAAATATTCTGAAGAATGTTGGTAAGCAAACAGTTTTTGGTAGCAATTGACCTCCATAGTAGGGAAAAAATACTGTGGAAGTTAATGGCTACCAGCAACTCCTTGCTTGCCAACGTTCTTTAAAATATCATCTTTTATGTTTAACGGAAGAGAGAAACTTAGAGATTTGGAACAACATGAGGGTGAGCAAATGATGACAAAATTTTCATTTTTGAGTCATCTCTTTAAGTTTAAAAAGTTGGCAAGCCAAATTCACAACCAAATGTCACAGGAAACTGAGTCTTTAACTTTGCAGTCTAAAAAAGCATGCTCATGATGATCAAAAAAAAAAATAAAATAAAATAAAATAAAAAAATAGACATTGTGCTAGACCAATAAGGCAAGTGACATTATTGAGCCCTGATATATTAATATATTAATGTTTTTATGTTGTGAACATAAGAGTACATCACAAAGTACTATATATTTTTTTCTCTCTCTCTCTGTACGTGAATATGAGCTCAGATGAACTTTATACATTCAGCTGAATGAATCTCAGAGCAGATACAATGTCAACACAGAACAGCATGAGGAGTTCTCGCAGTAATCGCATCTTTATTCCGTTAATCGTCACTGCAAAGGCATCGCAGAGCGTTGACAAATGTGCGTCGAGCGCTCCTGCCAAAACAAAGACGGAACAGACTTCAGGCCAGCAGCATTGTCGGCTTCCCAGGAGAAATTTCCAGTCCAAATGTTTGTCCACTCATACAGCAGAGCTGGCAACGATACTGGCCGCCAGAACAGGATGCTTATTATCGTTCCCTGTAGCGGATTTGCCTCCTGGGGAAGTGCAGTGGGGTAACCATTAGCCCCTTCAACCCGTCCCAGGACCCCATGCTGGTGACCCAGACTGTGTGCTATCCCGTTTAAGAGGCTTGATTTGAGGATTGCAGAGTGGACCCCAAATCTCCAAAAGTCCTTAACTGACCCCAGGTGCATCATGGGAGGTATTTGTGTGCTTTTCTCATGTTAGTCACTTCTACAAGCAATTCAGTTGCTAATATATTGTGGTTTGCTGTTTTATGCGGTAACAGATGGATGTTCATGGCAGGCTGCGTCCAATGTTCCCAAACTACTAAATGGGAACAGTAATGAGAATTTTTTTTTTTTATTAATTACTTTATATCCAAATTTCTTGGCTGGATTAGTTTGAAGCTCCACACTTTGACACTCTCCGTAACATTTGTTGTTTTGCTTTTTTAACACACTATATTACAGTTTACACAAAACATAGCTTGCCGTAACAGCTTTATGGAGTGACTAACTAAAAATAGTGATGCTACCAACTACATTTTTCAGTAGCGAGACCACAGCACATTTGACTAGCAAATACAACTACTTTTTCTAGCAAATACAAAATGCTACTTTGTTTTTGTTTGTCTTTTTCAAACTGGGGTCCATGCAAAAGTTCAGGGGAAAAATGTAAATGTAAAATTTTTTTTTTTTTAAATGTAAATGTAAAAAAAAAAAAAAGAAAGAAAAAAACTAATAATAATAATAAATTGAATTATTATTAAGAACTTAATTAAAAAAAAGTATAATTAATGTAATAAAAATAATTTATTATTATTAATAATAATAATAAGAAGGATATATTAATTAAATTCTTAATACTTAAATTATTATTATTATTATTATTATTATTACTACTACTACTACTACGTTATTGAATAATACTTCTATTTTAATTAAATTATTATTTTAATAGTAAATAATTTAATACATTATTATTATTATTCTCTGAATCCACCTCAAAATATGTGCAAATAATTTGTAACATTTAGAATTATAAAATTACAAAACATATTATGATACTAGAACAATATTAGGGTACTATAACAATAGTACTATTTTCAGGACAAAATGTGTAAATGACATTATAGCTGTTGATGATAATAATAATAATAATAATAATAATAACAACATTATTATTAATATATTATTTAAAATACATTTATTCTAATTCATTTCTTTTTATAAATTATTTATAATCAATTATATCAATTGTTATTTATAATTGTTATTACTATTGTTGTTAAATTGTTTAATAATAAAAAATTCAATTCATTTATTATTATTATTATTATTATTATTATCAATAACCAATTATTTAGTAAGTCCATTTTAAATAATAATTTGTAACATGCAGATATATACAATTGCTAAATATACTATGTATGATACTATAACAATACTAATTTGCTTCTGCCAGTCGAAGAGTTTCCTACTGACCATTATGACAGTGTTGTGGATGCACTCATGTTGTAAATGAGATCATTCCTACATGAAGGTAGCTTATGCAATTTGTACCAGAGTTTTGATGACAAATTGGTCAGTAATCAGCACAAAGAAGTGCCCACAAGTAACACCGATGAGTTATGAGTGTCTCTGATATTGATAGTGGACCGTTCGTTAGCAGTCCAGCGCTCTCCAGTCACTCATTCCCGCTCCCTGTCACAGCTAATTGATTTCATTAATCAGTGCTAATCAGGAACACACTCCGTAACCACCAGGAATCAAGTGGGCAGCACAGGTGGAGGGACTCTCGCGGCAGGTTGTTGCAGACTGAACACAGGAGGACAGACCTGCCAATTGATGGCAAGGGTCTGGCATACGGGGACAAGCTCGAACGATTGCAGTACTAGAAGCTGCTCTGCCAAACAGCATTCACCAATGAGATCTGTGCTGCTGTTGACAGGTTTTAAAGCTAAACCTGTGCTTAAATAGCTGTTAAGCTATACCCGGCGTGCCGAATATGCGTCAAGCCACGCTGTTTTAATCCTTTACCGTCTTCTCTTAAATAAACTCCCAGCAGGATGTGCATTTTATCAGTTCCCTCACAATTCCAAGAATGGCGTTATTACACTCGGCACTTTAGGCTCTCTGTTGCAAGAATGTAAAGCTTACAGGCCCATTACACTTAACTGAAGACTTAAGAAATGGCTGAATTAAACCCAAGGTGCCACTGAGCCAAACGGTAACTGTAGTCCCTGAAAAGTAACCACTCAATAATTCATAATACAAATGCCTTTGCCAAAAGGTGGTAGGTTTACAATAGGTGGGGCAAGTATTATTTGCAGCCAAGCTACATCTTAAGTGCTTGTTTATTGCTGTTTACATCGATTGTTTGCTTTGGCTGTTTTTTTGTTGTTGTTTTTTTTTACATTTTTAGAAGGTAAATGTAATGTTTGTTTTTTATCTTAAAGGAATAGTTCACCCAAAAATGAATACATTAATAAAAATGGTTCGACCATTCAATTAAAAAATTGTTCCATCATATAAACACTGTGTTGGGGAAAGTAACTTTTAAAAGTAATGCATTACTATACTGCATTACTCCATGAAAAAGTAACTAATTGTGGTATTTAGTTACTTTTTATTGAAAGTAATGCATTACGTTACTTTTGCCTCACCTTTTTGTCACCTGGGCTGGACTTTATTTCTGTTTTAATAACAAAAAAACCCAAAAGTTATATTTTTGCCAACTCTAAGTGAAATGAATAAGCCTCAGGCTGAAGGAAGTGCCTCTGCACCTGCACCTAATTTTCTCTCAACACAGGGACAGGAGAGCTGTCAGTGAGAAATGGGAAAACAAAGTAACTCAGATATTTTGTTGTAAATTTAAAAGTATTGCATTACTTTACTAGTTACTTGAAAAAGTAATCTGATTACATAATATACTAAAAAGACAAAAAATATTATTAAAAAATTATATATATATATTAGGGCTGTCAAAATTAATGCGTTAATAACATGTTAAGGCAAATTCATTTTAACGGCATTAATTTTATTAACGCGCGATTAACGCAGAGCGCATTTTCTGTTTGACCCGTGGCCTAGCCCGTAGTTGGAGAAATGGAGATGCACAGTGTTGCCAACTTAGTGACTATGCATACCCCTTTAGCGACTTTTTTTTTCTTTCAAAAAAGTGCCTAACGACAAATCTTTAGGGTTTGCCCAAGCCTATTTAGTTTCTGAGACTCGCCGGTACTGCCGCGCGAACGTGAGGTCTTGCTTTCCCAGCGCGCGCACACACCTCTTTTTCTCTCTGTGCGTCTGCTCTGTTCAGCGAGTGGCTGAGAGGAGCAACGCACTTTCAGTTAAAACAGATATTATGTTGCTTCTCTAATTTTACGGGATTTTCAGGATTTTTGCACAGATTAACGTCTTGGAAGGGAGAGCTGGTTATGTAATCTTAATGGGTCGCGTTTCAGTCACTATTTCATATTCATTCTGTTGTCTGACAACAGAAACAGTCAAATATATCAATGAAAATAGTTTTATTGAGAATTTAGCTGCATCAAAATGCAGTATGGGGGCACAGAGAGGCAAACAAATGTAATAATAAATAATAAATGTAAATTTGGCAAGTTCAGAAGAAGTGAGCTGCCCTGTCGTGCGAAAATGTAAACAGACTTGTGTAAGTAAATTGCTCAGTGCAAAGAAAGAGAAGTAATGGGAACCTGTTATTTCTATGTTCTTTTTTTGTGTCTAATAGACATGACCAAGTTATTTGAAAAACATCTATGACCTTTGAAACATGTCTTCATGCTCTATGTTGAGTATGGTTTCACTAATAAACATACATTTGCATAAAGCATCCATATTTGTCCATGCCTATGTTGATTCGAGTATTAAAAACTTGAAAAGTATTCATTTAAGGTACATTTAGAACAGATAAAAATGCGCGATTAAATTGCGATTAATCACGAGTTAACTCACGACAATCATGCGATTAATCGCGGTTAAATATTTTAAATATATATATATATATATATATATATATATCATGCATTTAAATAATTATATTTATTATTTTCATTATTAATTTTTAATTATATATAATGTTTTGTATGTTACAAAAATGTAACACAATAAAATAGTATTGAGTATTTAATATTATTGCAATTTAATGAATAAATCTAAGTGTAATTTATCTAAAAAATAATTTATAATACACGAGTTTCACAATTGAGTTGAATTACTGAAATAAATGAACTTTTCCACGACATTCTAATTTATTGAGATGCACCTGTATATTGGTATTTTTTTATTCATTGTTATGATATATAGTGCCTTCATCTTGACAGTGTCCTCCTATTTAGGACATTCTGCAAAACTGGAATTAATATGATTGAAGGATGAGAGCATTTTTGGGTGAACAGTCCGTTTAATTGTACACGAGAGAGTCAGTGAATCTCTAGATCAAAGTGATTTTCAAGGCACATCTTGTACACAGCATTCAATATTCAGTTGTATTAAAAACACCCGCTGCAAATCCACAGTCAGACATCTTTTCTTATTACATTAGTGCCATTTTGGTTTCCCCTGAATGGGACGCACGCTAAATGAAAGTTACTCTAATCAGAGGCCAGATTTTATTGCCGTGCCCTTTACGTTAGTTTATCTTTGTTGGTAGTTTTGATAGAGTGCTTGCTCAGCATGGAGGGCATTAGGCTCATTATTGTGCCGCCGCTATCAGGAGATGAGACTTCAGCGTTACTGCAGGAAAACACAATATTCAGCCCCTCGCTGCGGGATCTTATTTACCACCACAAAAGATGGCTTCGGCGTCGATAAAACAGCGCGGGCGTTTGCGCCACTCTCGCTCGGTTGTGATTTTTATTACGTCTTGTTGATCTAGGTGAACTGTTGTTGAAAGTGCTGTAGCTATTTTCATCATGTAGCCGTCTAGCATTAGAAAACGCTCCTTCCGTTTCGTACATCTCCACCTTCAATTTGCCAGCAACTTCTTTGTTATTACTGGGCGGATGTGAGTGCATTTCCCCTGCTCATTTCCCTGTGTGCCAAGGGTAATCAGACTGTTGTGTCTAAGTGTGTGTGTCTCTGCATGTCAGTAATGCTCCGCACACACACACAGTCTCTAGTCATTGCAGCACAGTTGGTCTTGGCGCTGCGGTCGTGCCGGTGTGTGCCAGTCCGGCCCGGAGCCTTACAAGCCCTCTTGTGCTAGATAAAACATTGCGGTTTGTCACTTGTGCACTCACCACACACCAGCTACAAGTGAAGAGGAGAGAGAGTCATAGAGCCAATCAAGTGGATGGGGATTATTAGGAGGCCATGACTGACAAGGGCCAGTGGCGCGTATTTACGAGAAGTGCCATGGGATTTTTAATGACCACAGAGAGTCAGGACCTCGGTTTAACATCTCATCCGAAGGACGGTGCGTTTGACAGTATAGTGTCCCCGTCACTACACTGGGGCATTAGGACCCACACAGATCACAGGGTGAGCACTAGAGGTCGACCGATGTATCGGTTTTGCCGATTAATCGGCACCGATAGTTGATTGCTGGAACTATCGGTTATCGACAAAAATCCATGCCGATAGTTTTCCGGGTTGCGTCCATTGCTGGAGCGGCTGAGAAGGGTCTGCTGTCATTACACAGTGCGAGAGCGGCCTCTAGTGGTTGAAATCACTGACAGCACGTGCTATTTGTTTAGACACGTGATACTGCACGCTGAACAGAGTGGGAAACTTCAGACGCGGATTTAAATGCAGCCGACAGAAAATCCTGCCTAGCCACAGAGCGCCATTCACACAGTTTTCCTTTAAATTACATTATATTGGTCCCGAATCGTTGTTAATGTACATAATGAATTGTGTATTGTATCGGTCGACCTCTAGTGAGCACCCCCTGCTGGCCTCACTAAAACCTCTTCCAACAGCAACCTAGTTTTCCCAAGAGGTCTCCCATCCAGGTACTGACCAGGCTCAGCCCTGCTTAGCTTCAGTGGGCAACCAGTCTTGGGCTGCAGGGTAATATGGTTATATATATATGTGTAGGTGTGTGTGTTTAAATTTAAAGGTTTTGAATAAATATATAAATACATAATATTTTTAATAAAGTGGCCAAATAATACAAATAATATTTTTGTAATGATATTTAAATAATATATATCAATTGGACACACACATACACATTATTATGGGTATTATTATGATTTTTCATAGTTAATTATAAATAATAATGATAAAATAAAATGTATACAATTTGTATAATAATTAATTAATATAATATTATTTATATTTAGATAAATACGTAATATGCAAATATATAAATACATAATATTTTTGTAATAATTTTAAATACCATGTAAATTAAGCATGCACACACATTATTTACTTTATTATGATTATTTATTGTTAATTATAAAACAACAACAATAATAATAAAATATATAAATAAATAACATTTATATAATGATGTATATTACCTATAAGAAAACTGACAAATAAATAACATCTATCTATCTATCTATCTATCTATCTATCTAAATAAAATCTAAATAAATAAATCTAAATGAACAAATAAATAAATAAACTGAGTGAATTGGGATGCAACCTGTGAGCACAGACTTCACCAGAGGGAGATCTAAGGTCAACATGATGACCCATCATCCATCTATGTCTGCAGACTGACCCATTCTCTTCTAGCACTGAGTGTGTGCTTTACTGAGTCTAGCACAGGAACCTAAATGGCCTCCTCATTAGCTCCCTGCATGGGGCGCGTGGCCGCCCGTGGCTCTCTGCATCCTCAGACAGAGTAATCCTGTCTCATTTCATGTCTTTGGCCTGCCATCTGACCTCTACCATCCCTGCCTGCTTGCTTGTATTTTTCAGAGGCGGCAGAGTGTGTTTTCAGACAGAAAGCCAGTTCTTCTGGTGGTTAGCAGCTGTTGACAGTATCCATGTGTCTGTCTAAGAGATTTTGTCTTCCAGGGACTGTTTGTTTATGGGTGTATGTGTTTGTCCTTGAGTGGTGAATGACCATCAGGGTGCAGTGTTTGGGGAAGTGCTGGTGGTTGCATGTGTGTGTTTAACTGGAATTGTGTGTGTGTGTTTGTGATTGCAGAGTGCAGCGGCAGCTCCGAGTCCTGTCCTTGGAAATATGCCCCCAGGAGAGGGTATGCCAGTCGGCCCCGTTCCTCCGGGCTTCTTTCAGGTACACACACGCATTTGCTGCATAGCCATGGAGAGCTGGGATCTTAACAGACTTATTTGCCATATATATGAAGTTTTAATAAATAATATGCTAGCAGACTGCTTACTGCATACTGTGCAGTACTGTATATTTGCTACTATGGATGGTCAAGTAGACGACATTGCATTGTGGGAATTGTCTTATATATAATGGGAATTGCCTTGAA
>NW_015536501.1:1328547-1334535 GCF_001515605.1 Sinocyclocheilus anshuiensis | reverse complement strand
TATATATATATTTAATTTATTTTTCTTTTTTGACAAGTTGATTATGTCACATTGGGAATTATTTTCCATAGGGTGTTTTGAGGTTTTATACCGCAAAGCTGCATACTTCATGCACACAGATTCATAGTATACATAATGTAAAACTAGTCTGGGTGGTATGGTATTTGTGAACATAAGCATAGTCTGTATAAAATCTATATTTTATTGACAGAAAATTCAGAAATTCTATTTAAAATAGTTGACATGAAACTATTTTAAATAGAATTTCTGCATAATTCTTTTGCATAATTTGTATTTCGTTCTTGTACAATTATTTTTATACATTAATTATGAAACCTCATATTAATGCTGAATAGCAAAAATTTTGAAAAATGTTGAAAAATATAAGATAGTGACCAGTTCCAGTATCTAAAAGATATATTTTTATTATGCATTAATATAATTTTTTTAACTCCAATTTGTTGAAAATAATTGAAATAAAATTATAATGTATTATTGTCATTTATGTATTATTATTATTATTATTATTATTATTAATAAATACAATTATTAATAATAATATACATTTTTTTCAACATCAAGGTATTAGAAAATAATATATATTAATGGATTATTGTTAATATTAATAATCATAATTATTGATATAACAATCATTTTCTTCTAAAATTAAAACGTAATAATTTCGACATTTTGGTTATTTAAAACCTTATATTACTGCATAATGAAATCTTTTATGTTTCTTTTACAAAGGGCATATAACTTCATGTCCATCATGTTAACTAAACATTCGAACATAATATGATCTTTCTGGCTCATGCAGTCATAAACTAGCCCTGTATGAACTTGAACCTGTTTTTTATTTATTTATTTATTTTTTGGTAGTTTGCATGCGAGTCAAATTGCACAGGCTTAGAGTGACTGAGAACAACTCATGTGTGCACACTCACTTCACTTCTCTTCAGTCAACTCTTCAGATCTTTGACTTTACCTGGATCTTGTCCACATCTTTCACTGGATTTTAGGATGAAGGCATCTTTGAATCCTTTTAATTCTGTCTCTGTGAGCCATAACAACGTGTTAAAATCCCTCAGACATTAACACGGGCTGAAGAAATGGCTGACAATGACAAAACACACCTGTGGCTTTTTTCTGAAAGGTTGAATCGTTTTGACAAAATTACTGTGGTCTGAATTCTCAAAAGAGAGGTTTTCTCCTCAAAAGCATGACCTTTGACCTGCGTAACTCCAAATAAAGTGTGGCATGTTTTCATTTTGATCTGGTGTGGCAGTTTGTGGCCTTGAATCACCGGTTTGAAAGAAAGATGTGCAGATGCGACGTGACGCTTTGACCCAGATGCACCGAACACTCATTATCCAAGGAGAATGGAAACATCCTCTAGAGTCTATGTTTACCGCCGCAGTTTGTGTAACTCAACACCTGTGTTGACATATGAGGTATTGCTTTAGACGAAGAGTTCTTATGAGGCAGATTGGCCCCGTCAGCTTATAGAGCGCTCGTAAAGCAGCCGTCTTTGTGCATAATGTCACCATGCTAAGGAGCTGTGGTATTTGACGCCCAGTGTGTTGTAATTGGTTTGATTAAGAGCGACAGGATTCCAGCAGCCTGACTGACTGAAGCAGATCTCCAAGCGTGTGGCGGGGGGCACAGGAATCCCCTGCAGATCGCTAATGGTGCTCGTCTAATAGAACGATAAGCTAAGAAGATCAAATCATCTTTCTTAAGTGGCTCAACAAAGGCTCATCTGCCTCCTGCGGTTTCTGACGGGAACAGTCTGTCTTGGTTGTCAACATTTGAGTTTGTGACACGTATACAGTTAGTTGCACGATCATCACAGGGTTAAATAAAACTACAAAAAAAGGATTCAATGTTTTAAATAAAATAAACATTAACTGAAATAAAATATTAAAAAACTTATTATTATTATTATTTTATTTCAGCTAGATGCCAGTCCAATTGCATATATACATTATATTCCTGTATAATTATTTAGTATAATTTGTATCGAATTCTTGGATAAATTTTATACATGTTTTATTTATGAAACCAATGAAATGCAAACATTTTTTTTAAATAGTTGAAAAATATAAAAGAAAATTACTTAATTAAAAAAATGTATTACATTAAAATTAAAGTTAACTGAAATAAAGTATAATCAAACTTTTTTCAGCTAGTCAAGACAACTGCATATATTTTGTATAATTACTTTGTATTATTTTATTTAAATTCTTGTATAATTATTATATATGCATTATTTTTGAAACCTCGTGTTAAAGGCACAATATGTAATTTTCACCGCTGGAGGGCGCGTATTCAAAATAAACAAAGAGCAAAGGCGTAGTTTGATGATGCCGTGACTGAGTGTGGAATCATGGGAGTTGTCTTCATCCCCACAGCCGATGCAATCCGACGGGACTCGGGCAGAAATCATGTTCATGGATGAGCTAATGATTTGTTAACGTAGTAGAATGAAGCAGGGTGAGGCTGAAAGCCGTCGAAGCGAAACGAGGCCACTGAACGAGGGCGACACACGGCTCGAAAGCAGCGGAGCTTTTATTATGCCACAGTCGACCGCTTCCGCTCCTTCCGGTCATGCGTATGTGGGGAAAAAAAGCAGCTCTGTTTTATCATACTAGATACATTTGAAAGTTCTGTTATTATACTACTCTGTGCGGTCATCACCGGTCTAATAAAACGAACAACATATTAAAGCGTCTTTGGTGTTTCCATGTTTTCTACAAAACAAAACTGGAAATTGAGGGGTTATGACTAGAGCCTGACTGATATATCGTTTTGCCGATATGAGCCTGTCGCCGATATATCGGTATCGGCGAATATGCCGCCGATATGAAATTTTTTTTACAGAACATATAACGCAGATAAAATGCTTGAAATTGTGTAATTACTTAGTTTGTTTCCTACTGGCGACCTGGATGAAACGCTTTAAAGCTTAAATCTATGGAAAACCATTAAAACTTTGAACGGCCATATCTCCATAACGGCACGGCGAATCCGCACCAAATTTGGGGGATCCCTTCAGCTCGAGGAACCCTCTCGAATGCGAATCGAGTGTACGTCTAGAGACCCGCTTTCGAATGAGACCACCCCCATGTCGATAGCGATACGGATGGTTAAATTCGCGGTCCGGCACCGACCGATCAAGCGATCCCGGGGGGCTACTGACGCGCGGAGGGTGGCATTCGAGGGAATTGAAGATTGGATTTATATCCGTTTTGCGACGATACGTTTATGTGGCCAAGTGTAAATGGAAACGTTTTAACAAATCAAACCGTAAACAGGCCCATAGACTTTAATCATATCCAGGGAACCAGGAAGACACACGTAGCAAGGGTAGACATATACAATTCCGGACAAGGGAGAACAGAACGGGCTAGAACTCAAATAGGGCAGATAACGAGGGGCAGACAGGTGAGGAGGATAACTAATAACAAGGAACACCTGGAACAAATAGAACTAAATGGGGACAGGAACCGGAAGGACCAAATAAGGGCATAAAGAAACAGGAGGCAGTAACACAGGGAAAACAAAATAAAAACTGTCCATAAACGTGACAAAAATAAAATATACAAAATTTTATTCATTTTATTTTTGCTAGTTGCAAAGCAAATTGTATATACATTAATTTTATGTATAATTCTTTCATATTATTTGTATCAAATCCTTGCAAAAGAATTTTAACAGTATTGAAAAAATATAAAAGAAACCTTATATTTTACTCTTTTATAACCGCATATTATACTTTACTTTTATGTATAATTATTTTGTATTATTTGTCTAACGTCTTGCAAAAAAAAATGTAAATGTTGAAAAAAATTATTGCATGATTGTCACAGGGTTATTACTGTTATCTAAATAAAAAAAATCTTATTTTTATAGTATAATTATAGTATAAGTACTAAAAAATTATACTAAATAAAGTAAAACTAATAAATAAAAATTAATAAATACTAAATAGGCATATTTAACCATCCGAGGGTGTTTTGGGGCCTGGAAAAGTTTTGACATGCCCTGACAAAATGCTGTATTACTCTTATATGTACGATCAAGTATGAAGGAGCATTTTAGTTCTTTTCGCTGTCAACATTCAAATCTGCAAAAAGTCCTGTCGACCCCATGAGGTTAAAAATGAAACTAATAAACAAAAACAAAAGCTATAATAGTATATCAATGATACTAATATAACACAGGATTTTGTATATTAAAGGAATAGTTCAACCCCAAATGGATTTTTTTTTTTTTTACTATTTCTTCTGTGGAACACAAATGAAGATCTATTGCAGAACATCCAGAGGCCTCTTTTCCATAATGGTGGCTGTCAAGCTCCAAAAAAACGTTCCACGGAAGAAAGAAAATCATACGGGTTTTGAATGACATGAGGGCGAGTAAATGATGACAGAATCCTCATTTCTTTTTTCTTTTTTTTTTGGTGAGCTAACCCTTTAAAGTACGTTGGCCATGTGTTAGCGGAGTGCTGTAGCGTTACAGATGAACTTCAGGCCAGCGGGAGGGCTCTGGGACCACACATGCACGGAACGAGCTGGAGGATGTTGAAGTCGAGATGATTCCAGGGGAACGAGAGCAGAAGAGCAGCAGATGCATTATTAAAGGCACTGCATTCGCATTCCGCTCCATTCCAGCCTCTCATCTTTAACTTTCTCTACACTCCCACTCTCTCCTCTCTAAGAACACTGAGGCGTGTCATTTCTCACTCAAAGATGCTATTGTCCCCCGAGACGTCCTGTCCTGCCCTTAAAATGTGTTCTCAAAGCAACACTTAATTCCCAGCTGGCCCTCGCCCTCCAGTGCCCCGTGACTGATGGCATGACCTAATGTTACTTTTTCTCTTGGAAACAGTGTGCATCTCTATTTAAGACGGAATAAGATTTATATAGCATTTTTTTATATTTTTAATGCCTAAACATAGTGTAAGAACTATATGTTGAAATATACAGTAAATGATCTGGTATTGCCATTTGTAGTCAAACTATGCTATATTTGTGCTTAAGTGCGATAATTATTGTATCTCAACAGTAACAATTAACTAGTAGGTGCGTTTCCATTACAGATTTGTGCAAAACTTTTGCGATATTTTATAAATAACTATTGCAAAATGGCAGCGTTTTCATTAACCAATGTTATGTGACTAAAACTTAATTTTTTCCTCTCACGAAAAATCATGGTGACAGATGTGACATGGTGACAGACATGGTGACGGTTTACATATATCACAGCCACCGCACTAGCCATTATTTTTAATCGAAAGGGGGGGGGGGAAAGCCGTGCGGAGAGCCGCTTCTGGGATCTTACGTGCAACGGCGCGGCTGGTATAAACATGTGCAGTGTAAAAAAGGGTTTATCCATCCATCCAGCCCCTTAAACTTGAGAGTGGCCACATATGAGGTGTTTCTTGGAGGTTGTAGTACATTAAAGAATGATCCTGTGATTGTTATGTACGCCAGGTGACCTGTAAATGCGAAAAACTGTTTTCATTGCAGTTTTGCGATATATTCTTTTTTTGAATTGCCTGAAATACCACCTCGTGCGAGCGTAAAAACGTTTTTGCGATATATGGGAGTTTTTGCGAAATTGACGTGTTTCCATTAGGCGTATTTTCAATTTTCAATTTCAATTTGTGCAATTTGAAGGGTTATGGAAACACAGCTACTGCTTTTAACAAATAGCAGTGTAGTGTGTCAAAATATTAGAGTAATTTTATGAGGTATGAATGTCATTTCACTTTCTCTCATACAATGGATTTGAAAGTCATTTATTTTTAGTGAATTGTAGTAAAATAGTTTGTTTAATGAATTGGTTCATTCAAAATGAATTAAAAAAATTACTCATTGATTCTGCAAAGGGACTGTAAAGTTTGATTGTTTATTCAACAATTACATATTGTATATATGTATGTCTTTGTGTTGTGTGTTTATACACACACAAGGTTTTATA
>NW_015536501.1:1324292-1328343 GCF_001515605.1 Sinocyclocheilus anshuiensis | reverse complement strand
ACTATAAACATCATTTATTTTCAACCTTAGGCATACACGACTTTCTGGCGAAAGTGAATCTAGCAGCCTGTGTGAAATGCGCTAGGCTGTACTACTGTCCTCTCATTCTGCATCAGTACAAATACGTGCACGCTTGCTCGTGTTTTGCTTGGTTGAGTGTTTATGCATTATATGAGAGGCTTTGGAATATAAATCGCAGCACGTTTCAGTTGAGAGAAATAGGCCTTTTGTGTACATAGAAAAAGTCTTAGATCTTTGAGTTCAGCTCATGACAAATGGGGGCAAAAACAAAAGTGTTGCGTTTATAATTTTGTTCAGTGTATATACACAACACACACACACACTCACACACACAAACAAACATACACACACACACACACACACACACACACAAACACACACACACAAACATACACACACACACACACACACACACACACACACAGCTTAACTGTAGTTCAAAGTCACCATGACATATCAACACTTTTTTTCTTTCATGATGTGATGTATGTATTTCTGAGAGAAACAACTTTTGTTCATCAGAAATTGATTGGATCATGATCATTGGATTATCAGTTTCTAGGGCAGAGCAAGTTATTATGAGAATCTTGTACTTTGAAAGTAGCTTCCTGTGCCCCGCTGGGTTGTAACAAACACGTCCCCCTGTGCCATGTGGTCAGACGAGGACAAGCCTTTAATCTTTAAGCTGGGTATGAAGAAATCCACAGATCCATCGGGTTTGTAAAGTGAATGCAGGCTGTTGAGAATGCATATATATGAGATCTGCTCCTCAGATGTCTGTAGAGGTGGGTGGAATTTTCAGTAATTCAGGCAGATGGTTTGTCAGTCAGGTGTTCTGCGGCTCACTGTCTACTGCAGCACATCTGCCTGTGCTGGAAATCATTTTGTGTCAGAA
This sequence comes from Sinocyclocheilus anshuiensis, assembly GCF_001515605.1. Lineage (NCBI taxonomy): Eukaryota > Metazoa > Chordata > Actinopteri > Cypriniformes > Cyprinidae > Sinocyclocheilus > Sinocyclocheilus anshuiensis. Next base: position 1,327,427 of record NW_015536501.1, on the reverse strand, counting down.
ACACTCATTATATCATCCAATTCATAAACTTTATTCTTGGCTTTCAGCTTAAAGCATTGAGACTTTAAAGTGCCATCTGTTTAATCCATGTTTAATCAGCAAAAGCAACCAGAATGTGTTAATGCATAAATATATACATATTAATATATATATATACAAAATGTTCTACAACAGAACATCTGTGATGAGACATGGCGTTAGCGTTGCGGCATTGTTGGGGTTTTAATGATGGAAAATATGATAAACGTAGAACGCACTGAGCTGGTGCTGAGCGTTTGAAGTAAGTTTTTCAGTTGTTTTGTCTTTGTCTTAGTGATTCAGCCTCTGCAACAGTCTCTGTCTGATTTCCAACAGACCATCATTAGATCAAACAGGGAAGTTTAGTGTAACAGTGCCACCCAAAGGCCTGAGAGCCACATAACACTGTCACTGTTAGTAACTTCACTTGTCTTCTTATCATTTTTGCTTTATGTATTTTTGCTAAAAATGTGCTTGAGCTATTTTAATAAATAAAAGCTATATAAATTTAATAAATAGAAGCTTACAAATGAGCTATGTCATAATTTATTTACCCCCATGTTTTTCCAAACCTTTAGTGTATGAGTTTCTTTTTTCTGCTGAATCCAAAAGAAGATATTTTGAAAAATAAACTACTTTTGTTTGGGTAAACAAAAAGTTGACGGTAGCCATTGACTTCCATGATAGGGAAAAATAATGTGGAAGTCAATGGCTTCCATCAACCCAAAAGAAGATATTTTGAAGAATGTGGGTAACCAAAAAGTTGACTGTAGCCATTGACTTCCATGATATGGAAAAAAATACAATGGAAGTCAATGGCTACCATCAACTATTTGGTTACCCACCTGTTTTGTTTACTCACCCTCATGTTATTGCAAACCTGCATGAGTTTCTTTATTCTGCTGAACCCAAAAGAAGATATTTTGAAGAAGGGGTAACCAGAAAGTTGACGGTAGCCATTGACTTCCATGATAAGGAAAAAAAATTGTGGAAGTCAATGGGAACCATCAATCAAAAAGATATTTTGAAGAATGTGGGTAACCAAAAAGTTGACGGTAGCCATTGACTTCCATGATATGGAAACAAAATCAATGGAAGTCAATGGCTACCATCGACTGTTTGGTTACCCACCTGTTTGGTTTACTCACCCACACATTGTTTCAAACCTGTATGAGTTTCTTTCTTCTCCTGAACCCAAAAGAAGATATTCTGAAGAATGTGGGTAGCTGAACAGTTGACGGTAGCCATTGACTTCCATAGTATGGAAAAAAAATACTGTCAATGGGTACTGTCAACTGTTTGTTTACCCACATTCTTCAAAATATATTTTTTTTCTGAACAGAAGAAAGAAACTCATGCGGGTTTGGTACTACATGAGGGTGAGTAAATAATGACAGAATTTGAACTGTCCTATTAAGTGTCTAAATACATTTTTGCATTACTTTGCACTCTTTGGATATCAGTGATTTGTCTCTTTGCCTTCTACGGAGCGGCACATGAGAGTGTCCAGCACTTAATATTTCATGCGCGTAATTTGATGTAACTTGATAACAGAGAAAGATGGTACAGCAGCAGGGCTGGAGGCCTTAGAGATCCACGTCCTGCTGATTAGAGTCAGAGTGAAGCATGCTGGGTATTACTGTACTCTTGAGTGTGAGATACTGCTCTTCCACCAGACTAATGGAGATGATTTACCCTAGGGATGCTTCAACTCGCTCTGGAGTTCTCAGTCTTTATCCATGGGTTTTTGCAGGAGTTAAGCAAAAAGCAATGATGTGCCAGACTTGCAGACAGAAGAACTTTCAGTGGATATGCTGGGTCTAAAAGCTTGTCACTGGGGCAGAACTTGCAAAGGTATGCCCGCTGTACCCTTTAACATCAGCCTGAAATGTGTTTATACCTAATCTACCCATAGAGGGAACATTTCAGGGCCTTGTGGGTGTTTATTAAGAGTGCAGCGGGTGTAGCTTTAAGCTGACCATTTTTTTGAAGTTTGTTTGTTTGTTCATTAATTTATTCATGCATTCACTAATTATCCATATCATGCTTTTTCATGATTTGCTCATAATTTTTTACTTTTATTACTATTTGGGAATAGGCAATATAATGATATTTCTGTATTGCAAAAATCATTTTTAAGAGTGCATTGATATATTGATATGTATTTTATTGTTATATTATATTATATTATGCATCATAATAGTATAATGTTAAGGATGAATGATAGGTATATGTTATTTTATATTATAATGTCTATTATATACATTAAGTTTTGATGTCTTGAACCATGTGCAGTTCTAGATTGAAAGAATGCTTTAAAACAACACACAAACTTGTATAAATTTATAATATTAGTTGTCAGTTATTGACCAGTTATCTGCCCAAATTTCTATAGAATGTCAATGCATCCTTGATATTATTCCCTGATGCAGGTTCACTTTATTTCATTGATAAGTTGTAAAAATAGACTAGTCTACAGGCACGTACAGACACGCTCAAAATTCCAGCCTTAAGCTGAATCACCTTCTTTGTGCCTTTTTTGCCAAAACCTGTTAGAGAGATGAATGATTGTGCCGGCGTGTTATTTTTAGAAAGCTTAAGCCATGAATTATGCAGTTGACAGATATTAGATTAGATGAATGGCCTGTTCCGTTTTATTCTGGCTTTTAGATATTAGACCTGGGCAGGTATTCATGAAACATATTAGACTAGAGTGTGTTTGTGGTCAGTGGTGGTATATATATATATGTATATATATATATATATATATATATATATACAGTACTTTGAGGGATTTGGTTCTTGATCAGCATGGCTTGTAACCTGAGGGTAGTAAACATGGGCTGAGACTGTACTGTCTGCTGCTTCTACCTGTAAGGAGACCTTTCTGTTCACCACGGTGAAGTCCACAGACCTCACTCATCTATTATTAAAGAGGACAAATGCAGGCCTCTCACCTCGGTCCATAATTAATCAGTGACTGAGGTGTGCAGGGCCGCTGTGAGCATGTCGGACAGCGCTGAGCAACTGAGCCCGGTCCCTGAGCGGATGTACCGCTTCTCACATACTCTTACTGTAATCCAGCTCCCGCCAGAGAGACAGACACGTAACACTCTT
>NW_015536501.1:1321633-1323508 GCF_001515605.1 Sinocyclocheilus anshuiensis | reverse complement strand
TATATATATATATATATATATATATATATATATATATACAGTACTTTGAGGGATTTGGTTCTTGATCAGCATGGCTTGTAACCTGAGGGTAGTAAACATGGGCTGAGACTGTACTGTCTGCTGCTTCTACCTGTAAGGAGACCTTTCTGTTCACCACGGTGAAGTCCACAGACCTCACTCATCTATTATTAAAGAGGACAAATGCAGGCCTCTCACCTCGGTCCATAATTAATCAGTGACTGAGGTGTGCAGGGCCGCTGTGAGCATGTCGGACAGCGCTGAGCAACTGAGCCCGGTCCCTGAGCGGATGTACCGCTTCTCACATACTCTTACTGTAATCCAGCTCCCGCCAGAGAGACAGACACGTAACACTCTTTCTAGTCTAGGTACATCATGATTCAGATTTCAGCAGTCATAGATCTCAAACGTCTGTTATCAAATTCTTCAAGAATTACTATACAGCTATACTGTCAGTTTAAATATTATGGAGCTATGATCAAACTGTATGTTTCTGAGATCATGTTAAGACTTCCATAAAATGTAATTTTGAACTCCAATAATTCTTCTAAACAATACATAAAATAATTTATACAATAATTGATATATTTTAAAAAGTCATGGAAAACAGTTTTCCATTGAAATTGCTGTGGTGATTATAGTATTTTTGTTCTGATCTACAATATATAATTTATCTAGATTTTGATCTTGTGTAACTTTGTGAGAGAACTGTTCTTTTGAATTGGTTCTTTTGAACCAATTCAGTCAAATTGTTCTGAATGATTCATTAGTGAATCAATATGAATCAAAATGATTTGAACATGTTCAGCAATCACAAATGACTCCAATAGAAAGGGTGTGAGATCCCTGAAAATTTTTGAAAATTTAAATCTGATAAAGTAATAGATAATGTCAGTATTTGTTCTATCGATGTATTGGCTGATATGAATCCTAACAGAAAGTACTCAAGCAGCCTGCTGTTGCTATGTTTACTTGCTTAGATGATCACGACTCATGAAAATCCACACTCTGAATCTGAACTTACTTTTGTGTTTGTGGAAATGTTCCTCATGCATGCAGTATGAAGAATTAAATATGTTGAGTGTCTGCTTTTGAAGACCCTCAACCTTTTGTTTGGACTTAAGCACTTCTGTAATTCTGGCTGTATTTTATAAGAGATGCACACATATAGAAATGTGACTGAAAATGCATCGCGTTTGCATTGTGTTCAAGGCACAACAACATCTCTCTCCACGTTTGCGTTCCCTTTGATGAACAAAGAGCTGCATTTTCATGAAGACCCAGTGAAGACGTCCAAATTTCACATCATATTGACTGACTCTGAATGAACCTCTTATTGCCCTTAATTATCGATAGATGTTGGCCCAAAAACAGATTGGCCACTCGCCTGAGCTTTGATCTCTGAAATGAGACGTGACCACCAGAGCCTTGTGAACTGATCAATAGACACCTTTTAAAGGGGTCATATGATGCGACTTCAAGTTTTCCTTTCTCTTTGGAGTGTTACAAGCTCTTGGTGCATAAAGAAGATCTGTAAAGTTGCAAAGACTAAAGTCTCAAATCCAAAGAGATATTCTTTATAAAAGTTAAGAGTCAACCACGCCTACCTAAAACGGCTCATTCTAACACGCCCCCACATGTCTACGTCACTATGTGGAAATATTAGCATAATGCCGCCCAAATGTGCACGCAAAGAAAGAAGGCGTGGTTTCAGGAACAGCAGTAGTGTTGATGCAGCCATGTCAGGGAGATGCTGTGTATTTCAGTGCGAAAGCAAAATCACTTTATTTGGCCTTCCAGAAATAGATGCAATTAAGAATCATTGGTTAAGATTTATTTACAACAGAACAGCACAAC
>NW_015536501.1:1301363-1320949 GCF_001515605.1 Sinocyclocheilus anshuiensis | reverse complement strand
AGCGCTCGCCTGTGACAGAACCCGGAGACAAAAACAAGGAAAAAAGGTGAGGTGAAGAAGATCTCTTGTCGGTGATTCTTCACTGATTCGCGTGCATTCTCCACCAGTGTAACGGGGTGAAGAATCACACTACAAGTAATCTCAATCAATAACCCGGAGGGTGGATTTATTGGTGTGATGGGTGCTAGTGAGAAAGGTCCAGGTAGGTGCTCCGGTGCCGTGAGTGCTCTCTTCCGTCTTCCCAGTGCAGAGGGTCCGTGCAGTGCTCCTGTGGGGCTGGTCGGTCACACGCTGCTTTCTGTGGGAAAAATGAGAGGGCGAGTTAGTGCTCAGTCTCATGGAGGAATCTCTCAGATGGCAGGGCTTGCGTGGCTTATGTAGCCGCCGCCTGATGAGGTGCAGCTGTGACCGATCAGCCTGTGATGATGATGGCCAGGTGCTCCTCGCTTGTTTCCAGGGCGACGCTGATGAAGCTTCGGGACGCTCGTCACAATATATAGAATGTAAAAAAAATTCAATATATTAATTCATTCTACTACTTTTTAATCATCAAAGAAACCTGAAAAACATGCATCATGGTTTCCACAAAAATATTAAGCAGCACAATTGTTTTCAACATTGTTAATAATATGAAATGTTTCTTGAGCAACAAATCAGTATATTAGAATGATTTCTGAAGGATCATGTGACACTGAAGACTGGCGTAATGATGCTGAAAATTCAGCTTTGCATCACATGAATAAATTACGTTAAGATATATTCAATTAGAAAACAAGTTATTTTAAATTGTAATATTTCAGAAAATGTCTGTTTTTACTGTATGTTTGCATAAGAGACTTTCTTCAAAAACATTAAAAAATCTTACTGACCAAACCGGTTGTTCTGTAGTGTATATAGGGATGTTTTCTTGAGCCTTCTCGTCTTAGATACATGTAGTATGTTTACTTTGTCATCAAGGGTTTTTTCTTAATCTTACCTCAGATGTGGAGGTGGAAATGGCCTCGTTCGCTTGGATGCTTGGAAATAATTGTTTTCTGTTCTCCTGAGACTTTCTCGGTGCTATTGATTTGCTCGAGCTTTAAGTAAATGCCCCCAGAGCTGAAGTAAAGCTAGCTCACTGTGTACTGATCTTAAAACAGACCCAGTTCAGTATGGTCACTGCTGGCTATCTAGCTGTTGCTTTAGTGACGGTTTTAGTGAGCCAATATACGTTACTCAATTTTGATTTTATGTTGACTTTACAGTAGGAAGTTGCTGATTTCACGTGATATCTCTTCTTTTTTCTAGCCTTTCATGTCATCCCGTTATCCTGGCGGCCCCAGACCTCCTCTCAGAATACCCAACCAGGTGCTTTTCCATTTCAGTTTAGTTTTAATACACAATGCCATCTCAATATAGAAATACAAACTCATAATGGAGTGATTGGAGCTTTAAATGTTTTATTGTAGTCTTGTCTAATTGACTTGCTGTGAGTCATGCTAAGACTTTTCAGCCAAGACAAATATTTCCCTCAAATAATATATATTTTTCCTATTCCTGTCACTTAAGGCTATACATTTTATTTCCAGTCAGACTGCATGAATGTGATATTTTGGGTCCTGATCTAATGTCATAGCCCAAGGGCACCTAATGGGCCTTATCTACTCCTGCTTGGAAGATGTTGACAAGTGTATGTTAATTTGTACTGTATCTTACTGGTTCAGGCGTTAGGTGGAGTCCCTGGAAACCAGCCGTTATTACCCAGTGGTATGGACCCATCAAGACAACAAGGTTTGCTTGCAATTAAACCTTACAATGTTAATCTCACAAAGAAATATTTGGGTCATATTTAACACCTGAATCAAAACGAAAAATAAATTATATTTTACGTAAAGAAAATGAAGCCTATTTTAGGACCATTTTGTCCATGATGACATTATTTTCATAACAATTAAGCACTTTTCCCCCAGAATTCTCATTATCGTAATGCGAGAAAAAAAAAATCTCATTCTCATTATGGTAATTCAGTAATGAAAATCAAGTCTGGACAAGTTTTATTTTTTAATCATCATAAATTAAATAATAATGTTGTTTTGTTTCATGTTATAATAATGAGAGCAATTGCTTGATGGTTAATTGTCATGAAAATATTATGATCCTAAATAAAAATAGGTCATTTATATATTATATATTATTCTATATTAAATATCCACTTTTATTATTCTAATATGTATATTACTATAGTAATAGTGAATATTTAATATTACCATATTAAATGCACATTATTAATATTATGTCAAAATATCTTGTAATAGAAATGTAAATTGACAACATGAATTCAATATATATATATATATATATGTTATTTATTTTTAAATTTTTTTGGGCATTTCTTGACCGCTTTCATGAGATTCAACTAATGCATTTACCACTCGTTTCCATCTGATCATTTGATTGGACAGGTCATCCAAATATGGGCGGGGCTATGCAGAGAATGACTCCGCCCAGAGGGATGGTACCCCTTGGGCCACAGGTATGACCATCACACCCGTATGTTTTGATCTCTCTAGGGCTGCCCTCGACTAAGGATTTTTCTGGTCGACTAGTAGTCGTTCAGTCGTTCAAGCATTAGTCGACTAATCGCACGTTTATTAATAAACCATTTAAATCATTATTATGAGTCTTTAATTGCCTACATAGCCTAATAAGCGCTCAAGCACATGCATAAAGCTTGCCACAGTGCACCAGCAGAAGTAATGAATGATTATGAATGTGTCAGGGAAAAACAGTAAGGAGACTGCATTAACATTTTAATAATTCACTGATAAACAAGTGCTTTCTTTGTTTTGGTTTAAGAGATGAATTCGGCGACACTGACTCGTCATCTCCGCAGTACTGCTGCGCTTGTATGCATGTTTCATACGGATTACATAATCTGAGAATTTGTTTCACTTTCTATAGATATATTTTTAATGTCTGTAAGGCAAAGATATACACAGAGTTTCACGCTCAAGTTCACAGAGACCGAGACGGCAGAAAGCGCATCATGTTTGCTTTCATTATTTTACAAAAGCATGTTTTGTTGTTATTGTGAGTGCACACAAACAAATGTAGAGTCAGATGATAAGCCATATTTGAGGTCGATGAATGATAGGCGAGCATTTGGATGTCCTGCCCGATGAACTGTATTACCATAGACCAGCCGTTAACGATCTGTTAGTCACAAACTGCATGACTTCACCTGGGGATTTTTTTTTCCTGCAACTAATACAATTTTGGTCGACCAAGTCTCTTCTGGTCGACTAACGATTAGTCGACTATTAGGGGGCAGCCCTAGATCTCTCATCTAAATTATATGCAAAGACACTTCACTACATTTCTTTCTATCTTTCCAGGCATATGGAGGAGGCATGAGACCACCACTCAATGCTCTTGGGGGTCCTGGGATGCCTGGGATGAATATGTACGTACTTCCTATTACACTAACAAGTACTTGCCTAATAACAAAGATTATTTCCTACTTAGCCATACAATAGTCAATGAGTACAACACGTCTCTCCCTATTACAGGGGTCCCGGAGGAAGACCGTGGCCAAATCCACCAAATTCCAACTCGGTGAGTCATTTCTCCAATCAGTCCTTGTGAAAAGTCAGCCACTACAGCTGTAGGTTTGCACTTGAAGAGCATCAGATTTGTTGACATTCTCTGTTTTTTCTGTCTGATCGGATCCACGTGGCATTTAAGATCCCGTACTCCTCGGCATCTCCAGGGGGTTATGTGGTAAGTGCCGTGACCCTCTCCATTTACAGCCATGAATGCTCACGTCCAGCTGTTAGACATGCATCAGATCGCAGATAGTTCTGTGTCCTCAGTCGTGGAAGCCAATAAATGTTGTTACTAGTCATTACTAGAAAATATTTAAATACTGTTTGGTCAAAAGTTTTTTTTGTTATTAAAAGAAGTCTCTCCTGCTCACCAAGGCTGCATTTATTTAATCAAAAATACAGTAAAAACAGTAAAATTGTGAAATATTATTGCAGTTTAAAATAGCTGTTGTCTATTGTAATATATTGTAAAATGTCATTTATTTCTGTGATGCAATGCTGAATTTTCAGCGTCATTACTCCCGTCTTCAGTGTCACACGAACCTTCAGAAATCATTCTAATATGCTGATTTGCTGCTCAAGAAACATTTTTACATTTTAAGTAGAAAGACTGAAATTGTATTTTCTAGATACATTTATGAGATGCAAAATGACAATTTTAAGTACTGTTTTATGAAACAAATATAAAAAAATAGGTGAATTTTTGCTTAAAACATAAAAATTATCTGCCAGTGAGGTCAGGAAAAATATTTTCTCTTTGAATTAAGTTTCTTTTTCTCACCCCATTTCTTTCTTGCATTAAGCATAAACTCACTTAATTTTGATAGTTTCTTTAAAAACATCAAATCTTAAGTCATTTTGCTTCTCTAGCAAATGTGTTTTGATTTAAGAATGTTTAGACATTTGTACTGGATATAGTATTATATTATGTCATATACTGAATATGTATATTTGTTTAAATGAGGCACATAGCTTGTAGAATGACATCTAAAAAACTGGTGAAAAATCAAGTGAAAATCTCACACAACTAGACATTGCCAGATACATTGAAGCACATTTGAGATACCCAGTGTGATTAAACACATCAAAAAAGGTGAGGTGAAGAAGATCGCTTGTCGGTGATTCTTCACTGATTCGCGTGCATTCTCCACCAGTGTAACGGGGTGAAGAATCACACTACAAGTAATCTCAATCAATAACCCGGAGGGTGGATTTATTGGTGTGATGGGTGCTAGTGAGAAAGGTCCAGGTAGGTGCTCCGGTGCCGTGAGTGCTCTCTTCCGTCTTCCCAGTGCAGAGGGTCCGTGCAGTGCTCCTGTGGGGCTGGTCGGTCACACGCTGCTTTCTGTGGGAAAAATGAGAGGGCGAGTTAGTGCTCAGTCTCATGGAGGAATCTCTCAGATGGCAGGGCTTGCGTGGCTTATGTAGCCGCCGCCTGATGAGGTGCAGCTGTGACCGATCAGCCTGTGATGATGATGGCCAGGTGCTCCTCGCTTGTTTCCAGGGCGACGCTGATGAAGCTTCGGGACGCTCGTCACAATATATAGAATGTAAAAAAAATTCAATATATTAATTCATTCTACTACTTTTTAATCATCAAAGAAACCTGAAAAACATGCATCATGGTTTCCACAAAAATATTAAGCAGCACAATTGTTTTCAACATTGTTAATAATATGAAATGTTTCTTGAGCAACAAATCAGTATATTAGAATGATTTCTGAAGGATCATGTGACACTGAAGACTGGAGTAATGATGCTGAAAATTCAGCTTTGCATCACATGAATAAATTACGTTAAGATATATTCAATTAGAAAACAAGTTATTTTAAATTGTAATATTTCAGAAAATGTCTGTTTTTACTGTATGTTTGCATAAGAGACTTTCTTCAAAAACATTAAAAAATCTTACTGACCAAACCGGTTGTTCTGTAGTGTATATAGGGATGTTTTCTTGAGCCTTCTCGTCTTAGATACATGTAGTATGTTTACTTTGTCATCAAGGGTTTTTTCTTAATCTTACCTCAGATGTGGAGGTGGAAATGGCCTCGTTCGCTTGGATGCTTGGAAATAATTGTTTTCTGTTCTCCTGAGACTTTCTCGGTGCTATTGATTTGCTCGAGCTTTAAGTAAATGCCCCCAGAGCTGAAGTAAAGCTAGCTCACTGTGTACTGATCTTAAAACAGACCCAGTTCAGTATGGTCACTGCTGGCTATCTAGCTGTTGCTTTAGTGACGGTTTTAGTGAGCCAATATACGTTACTCAATTTTGATTTTATGTTGACTTTACAGTAGGAAGTTGCTGATTTCACGTGATATCTCTTCTTTTTTCTAGCCTTTCATGTCATCCCGTTATCCTGGCGGCCCCAGACCTCCTCTCAGAATACCCAACCAGGTGCTTTTCCATTTCAGTTTAGTTTTAATACACAATGCCATCTCAATATAGAAATACAAACTCATAATGGAGTGATTGGAGCTTTAAATGTTTTATTGTAGTCTTGTCTAATTGACTTGCTGTGAGTCATGCTAAGACTTTTCAGCCAAGACAAATATTTCCCTCAAATAATATATATTTTTCCTATTCCTGTCACTTAAGGCTATACATTTTATTTCCAGTCAGACTGCATGAATGTGATATTTTGGGTCCTGATCTAATGTCATAGCCCAAGGGCACCTAATGGGCCTTATCTACTCCTGCTTGGAAGATGTTGACAAGTGTATGTTAATTTGTACTGTATCTTACTGGTTCAGGCGTTAGGTGGAGTCCCTGGAAACCAGCCGTTATTACCCAGTGGTATGGACCCATCAAGACAACAAGGTTTGCTTGCAATTAAACCTTACAATGTTAATCTCACAAAGAAATATTTGGGTCATATTTAACACCTGAATCAAAACGAAAAATAAATTATATTTTACGTAAAGAAAATGAAGCCTATTTTAGGACCATTTTGTCCATGATGACATTATTTTCATAACAATTAAGCACTTTTCCCCCAGAATTCTCATTATCGTAATGCGAGAAAAAAAAAATCTCATTCTCATTATGGTAATTCAGTAATGAAAATCAAGTCTGGACAAGTTTTATTTTTTAATCATCATAAATTAAATAATAATGTTGTTTTGTTTCATGTTATAATAATGAGAGCAATTGCTTGATGGTTAATTGTCATGAAAATATTATGATCCTAAATAAAAATAGGTCATTTATATATTATATATTATTCTATATTAAATATCCACTTTTATTATTCTAATATGTATATTACTATAGTAATAGTGAATATTTAATATTACCATATTAAATGCACATTATTAATATTATGTCAAAATATCTTGTAATAGAAATGTAAATTGACAACATGAATTCAATATATATATATATATATGTTATTTATTTTTAAATTTTTTTGGGCATTTCTTGACCGCTTTCATGAGATTCAACTAATGCATTTACCACTCGTTTCCATCTGATCATTTGATTGGACAGGTCATCCAAATATGGGCGGGGCTATGCAGAGAATGACTCCGCCCAGAGGGATGGTACCCCTTGGGCCACAGGTATGACCATCACACCCGTATGTTTTGATCTCTCTAGGGCTGCCCTCGACTAAGGATTTTTCTGGTCGACTAGTAGTCGTTCAGTCGTTCAAGCATTAGTCGACTAATCGCACGTTTATTAATAAACCATTTAAATCATTATAATGAGCCTTTAATTGCCTACATAGCCTAATAAGCGCTCAAGCACATGCATAAAGCTTGCCACAGTGCACCAGCAGAAGTAATGAATGATTATGAATGTGTCAGGGAAAAACAGTAAGGAGACTGCATTAACATTTTAATAATTCACTGATAAACAAGTGCTTTCTTTGTTTTGGTTTAAGAGATGAATTCGGCGACACTGACTCGTCATCTCCGCAGTACTGCTGCGCTTGTATGCATGTTTCATACGGATTACATAATCTGAGAATTTGTTTCACTTTCTATAGATATATTTTTAATGTCTGTAAGGCAAAGATATACACAGAGTTTCACGCTCAAGTTCACAGAGACCGAGACGGCAGAAAGCGCATCATGTTTGCTTTCATTATTTTACAAAAGCATGTTTTGTTGTTATTGTGAGTGCACACAAACAAATGTAGAGTCTTTACAGATTTGAAAGATGTATTACTCTTATCTGAATTACCAAAACTGACTGAGTATTTTAGGAGTAAGTGAGCTCACCGGTGCCTCCATCTGTCCTGCAGTGAGTGAGCTTCTACACTCCGCACATTTCTCGAGCTTAACATTAGATTGAGCGGCCATGTAAAGTTGCTAATACTTACATATTTCAGATGATAAGCCATATTTGAGGTCGATGAATGATAGGCGAGCATTTGGATGTCCTGCCCGATGAACTGTATTACCATAGACCAGCCGTTAACGATCTGTTAGTCACAAACTGCATGACTTCACCTGGGGATTTTTTTTTCCTGCAACTAATACAATTTTGGTCGACCAAGTCTCTTCTGGTCGACTAACGATTAGTCGACTATTAGGGGGCAGCCCTAGATCTCTCATCTAAATTATATGCAAAGACACTTCACTACATTTCTTTCTATCTTTCCAGGCATATGGAGGAGGCATGAGACCACCACTCAATGCTCTTGGGGGTCCTGGGATGCCTGGGATGAATATGTACGTACTTCCTATTACACTAACAAGTACTTGCCTAATAACAAAGATTATTTCCTACTTAGCCATACAATAGTCAATGAGTACAACACGTCTCTCCCTATTACAGGGGTCCCGGAGGAAGACCGTGGCCAAATCCACCAAATTCCAACTCGGTGAGTCATTTCTCCAATCAGTCCTTGTGAAAAGTCAGCCACTACAGCTGTAGGTTTGCACTTGAAGAGCATCAGATTTGTTGACATTCTCTGTTTTTTCTGTCTGATCGGATCCACGTGGCATTTAAGATCCCGTACTCCTCGGCATCTCCAGGGGGTTATGTGGTAAGTGCCGTGACCCTCTCCATTTACAGCCATGAATGCTCACGTCCAGCTGTTAGACATGCATCAGATCGCAGATAGTTCTGTGTCCTCAGTCGTGGAAGCCAATAAATGTTGTTACTAGTCATTACTAGAAAATATTTAAATACTGTTTGGTCAAAAGTTTTTTTTGTTATTAAAAGAAGTCTCTCCTGCTCACCAAGGCTGCATTTATTTAATCAAAAATACAGTAAAAACAGTAAAATTGTGAAATATTATTGCAGTTTAAAATAGCTGTTGTCTATTGTAATATATTGTAAAATGTCATTTATTTCTGTGATGCAATGCTGAATTTTCAGCGTCATTACTCCCGTCTTCAGTGTCACACGAACCTTCAGAAATCATTCTAATATGCTGATTTGCTGCTCAAGAAACATTTTTACATTTTAAGTAGAAAGACTGAAATTGTATTTTCTAGATACATTTATGAGATGCAAAATGACAATTTTAAGTACTGTTTTATGAAACAAATATAAAAAAATAGGTGAATTTTTGCTTAAAACATAAAAATTATCTGCCAGTGAGGTCAGGAAAAATATTTTCTCTTTGAATTAAGTTTCTTTTTCTCACCCCATTTCTTTCTTGCATTAAGCATAAACTCACTTAATTTTGATAGTTTCTTTAAAAACATCAAATCTTAAGTCATTTTGCTTCTCTAGCAAATGTGTTTTGATTTAAGAATGTTTAGACATTTGTACTGGATATAGTATTATATTATGTCATATACTGAATATGTATATTTGTTTAAATGAGGCACATAGCTTGTAGAATGACATCTAAAAAACTGGTGAAAAATCAAGTGAAAATCTCACACAACTAGACATTGCCAGATACATTGAAGCACATTTGAGATACCCAGTGTGATTAAACACATCATTTTAAGACATTTACACAAGATATTCAGTTAAACCGCTGTCAGTAACTCCCGGCTGAGATGATTTGTGGAAGGGAAGCTGTGGTAGCTCACTGAAAGCAGCCAGACAAGACGAGCTGCTCGGGAAAGCAGAGCCGAGTCAGCAGAAAGGGGGAGAGATAATTAGATTTGGGAAGAGGGAGGATGAAGCAGATATGCACAGTGCTGACCACAGCAAGGGCCTCAGGCCTCTGTCATGAACCACACACACACACACACACACACAGGACTGTCTTCACAATTACACCTGTACATGCCATAAGTGCATGCAAATATAACTAATTAATCTGTGTTACATGAGATTCAGAACAATATTTGTCTTCTCTCTTTCTCAGGGTCCACCCGGAGGAGGAGGGCCCCCGGGGACTCCCATCATGCCTAGCCCTGCAGGTAGGACTACAGAAGATAGTTTTTCATGCAAAGATTAATTTAATTATGGATAGATATATTGAGGGGGAAAAATAAAATAAAATAAAATTATATATAATATAAAAAAAAGTTCACACACAAACATAAAGTATATATATTATACAATATATAATTTATATAATATATTTTTATATAATGTATTGTTTTAATTATAACATTTTTATATTATAACTAACAATAACATTTTTATTTAACATTTTATTTTTTTTTAAATAAAGCAATAAAATATTTTGTTTTATTTATGTACATGCATATAATTTTATTTTTTAAATAATTTGTAATTTATAAAAATACATTTCTTATATTTAAATGTTTTATTTATATATATTTATTTAAAATTTTAAATGATACCAATAGCATTATTTTACTTCATAAATGTTATATATTTTTTATAACAATAACTTTTTTTTGTATTTATATTTTACAATATTTTTGAGTGTTTGATTTATTTATATATGTATATATTTTTATTTATTTGAATCATTTTTAGTTTTTAAAACTTATAAATATTTATTTACTTACATACTTAAGTGTGTCTTTAGTGACCAAAAGTGTCCAAATACATTTTCCAGCCATATCAGTTGAGCATTGGCTGAAACGTTGTTGATGCACTTGTATGTTTGGCTTTTCCTCTACAGACTCGACAAACTCTGGAGAAAATATGTACACCATGATCAACACAGTGCCGCCCGGAGGAAACAGGCAAAATGTAAGAGAGCCTGATGAGTTTAAAATATTTACACACATGCGACTCAGGTCATATTGAGCTGCATTTGTTCATTCTGTACTTACTGACAAAACTTTCTCTGTAGTTTTATAATAACGTTAAATGAGCTTGTGTGTGTGTTTGACAGTTCCCTATTGGTCCGGGTGGAGATGGTCCGATGGGCGGCATGGCAGGAATGGAGCCTCATCACATGAATGGATCATTAGGTAAGAGCTTCTCTAATACAAACAACCACTTTAGAACGTACTCTTGGACATCTTTGAGTGCTGTCCACTTACTTTGCTTGGAGAGTATCAAAGCATGTCATAATTCAATGTGAAATCGCAGCTTTCATGCTTGAATTCCTGATTTGTTGTCATTTTTTGTCTTGCGTGATTATGCCACCTTGTGGTCATTGAAGATTAATGTGCATTTTAAAAGTACTGCCTTTGCAACTATACATCTACAGTATAATTTAAAAATCCGAAATCTATGATTTCTTTAGGATCAGCTGACATGGACAGTATGCCCAAGGTAAGAGTTGTTGTTTCATATTTTAATTAGGACTGTCAATTTATTAATATTTTAATCAAATTCATTACATGATAGATGGGCATTTTTGGTTTCTTGTCTTGTTAAAAGTTCAGCTTTTATTATAATTATTATTATTAAAATGTGTTAAATTGACAGCCCTAATCTTCATACACAAACCTTATTGGACTGAACAATCACACTATCTATCTGTACAGAACTCTCCTGGTAACCTAAGCATGAGCAACCAGCCTGGAACTCCTAGAGATGACGGAGAAATGGGCGGAAATTTCCTCAACCCTTTCCAGAATGAGAGTGTATGTCATTTCCTGTGTGCTAGTGCATTTGTGCTAAAAGTTTACTCAACCTCAGGTCATCCAAGATGTGGAAGAGTTTGTTTCTTGATCGGAACAGATTTGAAGAAATGTAGTGTTCCATCACTTGCTCACCAATGGATCCTCTGCAGTGAATGGGTGCCGTCAGAATGAGAGTCCACAAGTAATCCATATGACTTCAGTCCATCAATTAATGTCTTGTGAAGCAAAACGCTGCATGTTTGTACAAAACAAATCCATCATTAAGGCATTTTTATCTTAAAACCATTATGGATAGAGTCCTCTATCCATAATATTACGTTCTACAGTAATAAAAGTAATCTCTTCGGAATCAGAAAAGAAATATGCACAGATCAAGCACCATTTACTAATGAAAACAGTTCTAAACAGATATCTTGGTGGATTTTGATGTGAGAGGATGACAGCAGATGGACTTTTTCACAGAATGAAGTGGTGTTATGGATTATAGACTTGTATTTTGTCCAGAAGCAGTGGTTTGACGTTAAAAATGCCTTGATGTATCTGTTTATTACAAACATGCAACTTTTCACTTCTCAAGATATTAATTGACGGACTGGAGATTACTTGTGGATTATTGTGATGTTTTTATCAGCTGTATGGACTCTCATTCTGACGGCACCCATTCACTTCAGAGGATCCATTGGTGAGCAAGTGATGGAATGCTAATTTTCTCCAGACCCGATGAAGAAACACTCTCAGGTCATCCAAGATGTTAATGAGTTTGAGTCCAATTTCAGCAGATTTTCATTTTAGTGTAAACAATTCCTTTAGAGTTCTTAAAAACCCACTCAAACGCTTCTCTAACTCTAATGTCCTTGCAGTATTCTCCAAACATGACCATGAGTGTGTGAAGACCTCATTTGGAAATCCTGGTGGATTCCACCACATGACATGGAACCTGTGCAAGCGCGCTGTAGCCAGCCCTCTTCTGCTCTCTGAAGAATATGGGTCCAAGCCTCTCCTTTCTCTCTCCTTCCTTCGTTTCCTTTTTTCTTCAAATGTCATTCTTTCACCTCCTCAGCCGCGTCACATCGAGAGACAAAGCTGAACCACATTGGGCTGAGAATGACGAATCAACAGCCTGTCTATATTTACGTATATCTTCGTGTATATATGTGGGTGTACATTCAAAGTTACATGTGCATGTGTGTATGAAAGGACATATATTGATCCTAGAAAGAGAGACGATGGACTTGAACTGTTTTTAACGAAAACAAAATCATATTTTCTTGAAATAAGATGTAAATTGACAGATCTATGTAAACGGATTTATCGCAGGAAACACTTATTGAGATGCAGTGGGGGTCGAGTTCGTAAAATGGCAGAATCGCAATGCTAAAAATCAATTTCTCAGCGAGGACGCACTGTAATTGATTCATAATCGTCTTTGTGTCATCGATGAGAGTTTGATTCATATTTTATTGAAACGGGTTGAGTTGTCGTTAACGGAAATGTGTTCGTAATTCCAACTGACACCTGTAATTGATCATTTCCTACTGTATTCGGTCTTCTCACATCTGTGCTCCTCAAATGCAGTCCAATCTGATCAATACCCTGGAGGTTTTGTTTGTATATACAGGAGATTTATTTTTCAGGACGATGCCTACGAAGAACAGCCATTCCATACGTACACAAAATTCTTAACTGGGGGATCCTGATGAGTTTAAAATATTTACACACATGCGACTCAGGTCATATTGAGCTGCATTTGTTCATTCTGTACTTACTGACAAAACTTTCTCTGTAGTTTTATAATAACGTTAAATGAGCTTGTGTGTGTGTTTGACAGTTCCCTATTGGTCCGGGTGGAGATGGTCCGATGGGCGGCATGGCAGGAATGGAGCCTCATCACATGAATGGATCATTAGGTAAGAGCTTCTCTAATACAAACAACCACTTTAGAACGTACTCTTGGACATCTTTGAGTGCTGTCCACTTACTTTGCTTGGAGAGTATCAAAGCATGTCATAATTCAATGTGAAATCGCAGCTTTCATGCTTGAATTCCTGATTTGTTGTCATTTTTTGTCTTGCGTGATTATGCCACCTTGTGGTCATTGAAGATTAATGTGCATTTTAAAAGTACTGCCTTTGCAACTATACATCTACAGTATAATTTAAAAATCCGAAATCTATGATTTCTTTAGGATCAGCTGACATGGACAGTATGCCCAAGGTAAGAGTTGTTGTTTCATATTTTAATTAGGACTGTCAATTTATTAATATTTTAATCAAATTCATTACATGATAGATGGGCATTTTTGGTTTCTTGTCTTGTTAAAAGTTCAGCTTTTATTATAATTATTATTATTAAAATGTGTTAAATTGACAGCCCTAATCTTCATACACAAACCTTATTGGACTGAACAATCACACTATCTATCTGTACAGAACTCTCCTGGTAACCTAAGCATGAGCAACCAGCCTGGAACTCCTAGAGATGACGGAGAAATGGGCGGAAATTTCCTCAACCCTTTCCAGAATGAGAGTGTATGTCATTTCCTGTGTGCTAGTGCATTTGTGCTAAAAGTTTACTCAACCTCAGGTCATCCAAGATGTGGAAGAGTTTGTTTCTTGATCGGAACAGATTTGAAGAAATGTAGTGTTCCATCACTTGCTCACCAATGGATCCTCTGCAGTGAATGGGTGCCGTCAGAATGAGAGTCCACAAGTAATCCATATGACTTCAGTCCATCAATTAATGTCTTGTGAAGCAAAACGCTGCATGTTTGTACAAAACAAATCCATCATTAAGGCATTTTTATCTTAAAACCATTATGGATAGAGTCCTCTATCCATAATATTACGTTCTACAGTAATAAAAGTAATCTCTTCGGAATCAGAAAAGAAATATGCACAGATCAAGCACCATTTACTAATGAAAACAGTTCTAAACAGATATCTTGGTGGATTTTGATGTGAGAGGATGACAGCAGATGGACTTTTTCACAGAATGAAGTGGTGTTATGGATTATAGACTTGTATTTTGTCCAGAAGCAGTGGTTTGACGTTAAAAATGCCTTGATGTATCTGTTTATTACAAACATGCAACTTTTCACTTCTCAAGATATTAATTGACGGACTGGAGATTACTTGTGGATTATTGTGATGTTTTTATCAGCTGTATGGACTCTCATTCTGACGGCACCCATTCACTTCAGAGGATCCATTGGTGAGCAAGTGATGGAATGCTAATTTTCTCCAGACCCGATGAAGAAACACTCTCAGGTCATCCAAGATGTTAATGAGTTTGAGTCCAATTTCAGCAGATTTTCATTTTAGTGTAAACAATTCCTTTAGAGTTCTTAAAAACCCACTCAAACGCTTCTCTAACTCTAATGTCCTTGCAGTATTCTCCAAACATGACCATGAGTGTGTGAAGACCTCATTTGGAAATCCTGGTGGATTCCACCACATGACATGGAACCTGTGCAAGCGCGCTGTAGCCAGCCCTCTTCTGCTCTCTGAAGAATATGGGTCCAAGCCTCTCCTTTCTCTCTCCTTCCTTCGTTTCCTTTTTTCTTCAAATGTCATTCTTTCACCTCCTCAGCCGCGTCACATCGAGAGACAAAGCTGAACCACATTGGGCTGAGAATGACGAATCAACAGCCTGTCTATATTTACGTATATCTTCGTGTATATATGTGGGTGTACATTCAAAGTTACATGTGCATGTGTGTATGAAAGGACATATATTGATCCTAGAAAGAGAGACGATGGACTTGAACTGTTTTTAACGAAAACAAAATCATATTTTCTTGAAATAAGATGTAAATTGACAGATCTATGTAAACGGATTTATCGCAGGAAACACTTATTGAGATGCAGTGGGGGTCGAGTTCGTAAAATGGCAGAATCGCAATGCTAAAAATCAATTTCTCAGCGAGGATGCACTGTAATTGATTCATAATCGTCTTTGTGTCATCGATGAGAGTTTGATTCATATTTTATTGAAACGGGTTGAGTTGTCGTTAACGGAAATGTGTTCGTAATTCCAACTGACACCTGTAATTGATCATTTCCTACTGTATTCGGTCTTCTCACATCTGTGCTCCTCAAATGCAGTCCAATCTGATCAATACCCTGGAGGTTTTGTTTGTATATACAGGAGATTTCTTTTTCAGGACGATGCCTACGAAGAACAGCCATTCCATACGTACACAAAATTCTTAACTGGGGGACGCGAGAGGAACGTCTTCCGAAACTGAACTTGAGATCGTCGCACTAGCTTCAGTTACCGAAGAATATTTCTGTCATGTTTTGAAAATACTCCTAATCATGTGACGTACACAGATACAACGTTTACTGCTCTTATATTACGACGTTTTCTTTGTGAAAATCTTTGCATGTGAATACAGGAAGTAAGGACGATTTTTTGGAAAAAGGAAACTGGTCCATTCAGAGGAAGGGCACATGGATGGGAATTATAATTCTGTACATCTGTCATTCTAATCAACTTATTTATACAGCCGTTGTTGTGTCACCCGGAGAAACTGTGATTTGCTTTGATTTTATTTTTTATTTTTTTTTCAAGTGGAGTTATTATTATTATTATTAATATTATTATTGCAGAATTTCAAAAATATATATATGTGAATTTTTTTTATAGCTTGGGGATCTGATTCATCTGTGTCTCTGTGAATTATTTAAAACAATACTGTACAATAACTGAGGTGTTTTCGTGTTTATTTGTAATAACATTTGCCCTTTTTGCCCCAGATTTTTTCCTGACTATGAGAGAGACCCCATCATGAGTGTACAACATTATCATTTGACTTATTTGACTTATTTTGTGAAGTGTTTATTTTCTACCTTGTGTTGACTTTTGTAAATACACAGAGAAGTTTTGAATATCCTATACTGATATAAAGCTTCTCATTGCTGTTTAACAGACTGACAAATCATTTCGCTTGTTTTTTTATGTGTGATTTTGTATGCACTAGTGTTCATTGACATTTTTTTCTGTTTACATAAGAGAAAACATACAAATTGTTGCTTTTTATAATATATAGATTAACATTTTATAATATTTATGTGCAAATGGTTAAGGTTTAGCAAGGTTAGCCAGATTATTAGTTAATTGTCTTAAATACAATTTACACTAAAGTCACTGATACTATTTTGTTGATTTGATTTTATCTGTTCGGTAAAATTTAATTGCATTATTTATCATTGCATATTGGTTTCTGGTCAAGCCTACAATTTTAGATCAGTTCACTCCAATAACTATAAGGTTTTAAAAATCGCTCTGTAGCCCATTCTTACCAAGAAAGATAATGTTTTAGTAATTGTTTTTATTCTGTGAGAATAGTGAAGTCTTAATATTATCAAACGCTCCAGCTCTTCTAAAGTGGGTTGGATTCTGATTGGCTGTCAATGTTTTTATCGTTCATTAGATGGAAAAAAAATTTGTGAAAAATACCGCGGTATTGCGGTACCATTCCTCTGTGTAGTTTTACTTTCCTGTAGACTTTCTCATATAATTAGAATGATTATTAAATCTTTATATTTATTGTCCTTGGTGTGAACAAGCCTTTTCATAACGTTAAATGTTTTTCTGATGAACGATAAAAACACTGACAGCCAATAAGAATCCACCCTACAACTACATCACGGTTTATCGCGCCATCGAAAGTTGGTGTAATCAGACCTTAACTCTAAATAGCGAAAGTCCACACCACAACATTTTGTTTTTCAAACAGTTTTTCAGGGTACCTCTTCAGGTAAAGGTGATCAAAAATATTGAGGGCCAATCGAAATAAATCCGAATTTAAACGCTCGCTTCAGTTTTTGACAGAACACTGAACTGAAACGCTCGCACAGAATGAGTAGCACCGTCGTCGTTCGTTGATGTACGATAATCGCCGATGTAAATTGAAATTTTTTGGTGCATCAGAGCTCCTCAATTCTGCCATTTTACAGTATATTACATCCGTGACCCGTCGACACTCCGCAGCTTTAATACTCTCGCATAAAACAAGTTAATAAAACACACATGGCGATTACATCACAATACATGTGTCGTAGCAGCAACTGCAGCACAGGTGTGTGTGTGTGTGTGTGTGTGTGTGAGTGTGTGTGAATACATAGTGTCCTGCAGCTCGCAGAAGTATTCAGCTCGGTCGTCCAAGTTGGCCAGAGTTGAGATCACCTGGCATCAGCCTTGATAAGAGAGAAACGAGCTGACCTCCCGTTATTTCAACACGGATCAGCCTCATGGATCAGAACTGGTCAAGAGGAACGTTAGATACGGACGGATCCTGCGAGAAGGGATGGAAGAAAGCGTCGGGCCCGGTGGAGGTGCAGATGTGCCAGTCCATCCTGCCCTACCATGCAAACCACTAGGGAGAGCTGGGTGCAGGACAGCTGCTGAAGTGGATGGACACCACCGGCTGTCTGGCAGGTGAGTGGGACAGTGTGCTGTAGATGCAGATGTGGGATGGAGTTCAGGGTTGGTAACCAGCTTTTTTGATTGCCTTCACACATTTATTGAATGATTATATCATGATTTATAATCTGTGACATCGTCATTTGTTCCAAATTGAAACTGGAAAAAAAGTTTTCAGTTAAATAATACAATGTTTTGGCATTTAATATATATTTGGGGTATTTTTGGATACAGTAATTCATTTAGATTTGTATACTAAATATTTTTATTTTGAAGTAAAAAGTGAGATTATTAGGGTACGATGCCCCTTTCAGACTTAGGACAGAAAACCAGCAGTGGCATGTTGTTGATGGTGTTTTAATTAATTTAATAATTTCAGTTATAAATTCACTTAATATTTAACATTTTAAGCATCTTCATGATTCATCACAACCTGTAGGCCAGTTGGTGGAATCATTATGTCTAAATGTAGAGTTTATTGCTATTATGACATCAGTTTAATCTGTTGTTTTTCTGATTATTATTTAATCATTTTAAATCACCAAATATAGTTATTATTAATATTAAATAGTACAATAGTTTATTAAATGATTAGAATATTTATTTATTATTCTATTCTAAATGATTAAATATGAAAATTACATTAAGTTATGAAAGTTATCATTTTTACATATTTAAATTATCTAAATTATTAAACACTAAAATAATTGAATTTATAACCACTTAAATTTACATAAAATATTAGATTTAGTATTTGAATTCAAGTTTATTTGTATAGCGCTTTATACCATTCAAACTGCTTCAAAGTGGCTTTACCGTAAAATTAATGTGAGTGTCACAAAATTCTGCTTCAGGAATCAGTAGTGACAATAACACCTTTTTCAAATTATAATAATTAAAAATGATATAAGTTTACTTCTCTGGTCTATATGTCCCAGGTACTCGTCTTACCCTAGTGGGACATGATCGTCCCCTTTCATGGTTTTTGTGCAATAACAAGTAAATCAGCAAATGTTTCCATTTATTTCCCTTAATAATATGATGCATCATCACCCTGTAGACATACTAAAGATACAAATACATAACTATTGAGTAGTAAATGTTAAATTGCTTAAATATCCTATACTGTAAATCCATTTGGATAAAGTCTTGCCAATGAGATAGAGATCTTTAAAGGTGCCATAGAATGCATTGATACAATATTTTAAATTGTTCTCTGATATCTACATAGAAGGTGTGTGGCTAAGGTAAGGGCAAAAAATCTCCAGAAATGGTTTTACATGTCCATTTACAACCCTAGGATTTGTCCCTAGAATGAAATGGTCTGTTTTTACCTTATTTGGAAGGGTCGTGAATAATAATGGTGAGCTCTGCTCTGATTGGCTGTTTCACAGTGCGGCTCAATGTTGAGCTCTGCTCTGATTGGCTGTTTCGCAGTGCGGCTCATTTCAGTAGCTCACACAGCAGGAAGGAAACACAGGGAAAATATATATTTCAATACTTTCTCTCGCAGTTATATCGTTGGGTAATTATACTGTATATAAAATGCAGGCATTAGGGAGCCGCTATTAATATGCGGGGCATTGAAACTGCTTTCGAATGCACGATCGTTTTACTACAGCGTGCTCTGTGTAAACTACAGCGGCAGTACTTA
>NW_015536501.1:1290133-1299514 GCF_001515605.1 Sinocyclocheilus anshuiensis | reverse complement strand
CGTAACTATTAGTGATCCCGACTGTAACGTCACAGTCGGTGTTATGTTCTGATTCGCCTATTTTTCAGTGGACTTTTGCATGCACGAGATTTACATGAGGAGGAGGAAACAATGGTGTTTGAGGCTCACGGTATGTCATTTCCATGTACAGAACTGTTATTATTCAACTATGCCAAGGTAAATACAGTTTTCCATTCTATGGCACCTTTAATGTGACTATTTAACTAGAAATGATATCAATAATGATCTGTAGTTATTTTCATTTGATCACACTTCTAAAATTGACATTTCTGCGCAAAACTGTCTAAACCTACCACTCACTGAATTCAACACACTAGTGTTTGAAGCAATGTTTGAAACATTTATCATTCAATATCATTTATAGCATAATTATTAAATTTTGATTCTGAATTTAGGCATTCACTATTTTTTAATGATTACGCATTTATTATATATTTTTTTGTGGTACCTGATTACTTCTGTCCCAAGGCACGGAAATTGGTCCCTCATCTCTTGAGTACAGAATGTGTTTTCTGGGAAGAAAAATTTGGTATGTTTCTTAATGAGGGATCTAAAGATAAAGTTTTCACTTTTACTGATTTTCTGTACAGAAATTACCTGGCCATGTGAATTCTCTTCCTAACAATAGCACCAATAAATCGTCTTTCTCCATCCTGAAAAAATAAAACGATACAATTCATGTGCCTTTAAGTGAGGCTCAGAGCTGTTGTATATAATAAATATTCTAGTGTTGCTGAACATGTAAATAACTCACAAGCGTTGTGTAGGTGACATCAGGAAACGTCTGTTTCTCACCGTCACGTCCTGGGATGTAATAAATCATGGAGGCACTGTTGATGTGTCTTGGTGTCCCCTCATTCCACTCCTCACAGTTATACGCCTCCACCCGAACACCAACCTCCACACTGATACACAGAATAAGAGAACAATGTGTTTAAAATATTCCTCAGTTTATTAGATATTAGTATTAATGTCAATATGAAATCAAAATGTACCCCATTTACTTCCTTAATAAATCTGCATAGTGTTAATGTGAGCGGTGCGACAACTGAATATATCATATTACAAATGCATGTTGTTGTCTTTAACAGTCCTGACAATGAAATGCTTCTAAAGAAGGTTGTTTTGTTTATGATTGCGCATCTATAGCAGTCAGGTTATGTAGCTACTGCACCTGGTCTGAAAGGTATTATTGACACCGACACTGGACGGACCTCGGAATCGAAACATGTCCACAGCTCCAAGAGAAGGATAGTAGCCACACAAACGACTACACAGACAGAAGATGAAATGAAGATTTAAATCGACAGATTATATAAATATGCTTTATCAATATTTATATTGATACTTATATTTAATAAGTTTATCAAAATTAATAATTTCAACTAGAGACAAACTTTCAAGGCTAGACAAATTTTGATGATGGCTTGAGAAAGCCTGACCAAAAGGACTGAAAACGTTTTAGGCCATGACAGATGGAATGATAGACAGAACAACAGATAGATAGATAGATAGATAGATAGATAGAATGATAGATAGACAGGTAGAAGGATAGATAGATAGAACGATAGATAGATAGATAGATAGATGGATAGTTGGTTTGGTTCATGGCTAAGAATAATTAACACAAGACATTTTTAATTGGGGTGAATCAATGTGAAAAATGCTTCCGGAACAATGGCGGTCACTGTTGTGCTAACGGTACATTCACACGGGGCGTCGGCGTCAACGCCTCTCGTTTACTTTACATGGAATGATGTCAATCATTGCCGAACTGAATTGTGGGTTCGTCGCTTCGCGTCACTGGCGTTGCTCGTGGCAGAAGTTGAAAAATTTGCAACTTTTCAAGCGCCAACACAGGCGTCAGCCAGTTAGATCGCCTTCTGCAAATACCCTAGTGCAGACGCTAGCCAATCGCGTTCATGAAACGCCAGAAAACTAATTCTAATGTGATTGGCTGTTGTCGTTATGACTGTCACGTCAGCACCAATCTTCAGACACGCCCTCCATCAAGCGTAGATGCTGACGCCCCGTGTAAATGTACCGTAAGATAACATCTAACATGAATACACATGCTCCTGGATCTGGTACCTGGCTGCTACTGTAGCCACGTTCTCCATCCAGGCCATGATCTGTCCTCCAAATGTGTTTCCATGGTGATTGGCGTGTGGCGGCAGCACCAGCTCGATGCTCACGACCCGCATGAGCTCGGTCAACACCACGGGTGCGACGGGCTTCCTGCTACACAGTGCTGAAATGTCAACAGATCCTGTACAGCATGCACTTCATCAGCACACTGACTCATGACTGGAACTTCTGATCCCACTGCCAAGTTGTGGTTGTTGTGGCTCTTGTTGAGTCTCGTGTCTGTCCTCTGGCTGACTCTGTCATGGGATTCTTTCCACTGGAGACACTCCGTGTGTTTGGGCAGTGATTTTAATATCAAATGTTGCACCATTTGTTCTTTCAGGATGTATTGCCAATGAAGTTTGTTTCCATGACTTGGTGGAGTTATTAGAAGTACAATCTCCTGGAGTAAACTGAGGTGTGACATAATAGCTTGCAGATCACTTGATCCACCATCCATCTCAGAACCTCGTAAGCAGACACAAGTATATACTAATTTAATGACAGAGTTGAAGGAAAGTGCTAACCCTTGTTTTGAAGGTAGTAATAGTCCTTCATGAGGTTCTTGAAGGCCTCTTCATTGTAGAGACGTAGTCGTCGTCTCTCTGAAGCTAGTGAATATTCCAGCATTTCCTCTACGGAGCCCTGAACGTCCAAGGGTTTCAGAGACACCTGCGGAAATAGACATCACTGAATATTTAGGAATAATTATATTTTTTACATACATAAAGTCAAAGCAAGAGAGAAGTTATATGCACATGTTTGTCACTGTTATCATATCATATGTTATCATATACTCTCTGACAGTCACTGTAGCTGCCACATTAAAATGTAGCTGTTTGAGAAGCCCTACAAAGATGCTATTTTACTAGTATCTAGTTACAAAATCGTCTAATATTGATAGTTAAAATTAATAAATCAAATGTGACATATTACGTTTTTACTTGGTATTTTAAAGCAATATTCCGGAATTTAATAGAAGGATTTAAAGAGTATTTGCAGCTGCCGTTGTTCATAAAAATTAAAAATTGTTGATATCCATAGTAAATGAAAATATTAAAAAATATTATTTAGCCATGAGTAAGTCTGAATTCTCTGTCTGTAATTATAATCCATGCTGATGAAAAAAATGCCAAATATTACAACTTTAATAAATATTTGTTCTTAATCCATCATTAATTCTTTAATTTAGTTTATGCTGACTAATTAAAAAATCAATCAAAATAAAAAAAAAAATACATTGTGAAGCATTTACATAAAACAACACATAATGGGCTTAAATGTGTCCATATATCTATAAACCCAATTTTTAAACTTATTTGAAAGAAATCTGCTCATCAAGGCTGCATTTATTTGATTAGAAATACATCAAAATCATATAATATTGTGAAATATTATTGCAATGTAAAATAACTATTTTCTTTTTAAATATATTTTAAAATATAATTTATTCCTGTGATGCAAAGCTGAATTTTCAGCATCATTACTCCAGTCTTCAATGTCACACGATCCATCAGAAATCATTTTGATATGCCGATTTGTTACTCAGGAAACATTTCTTATTATTACCAACATTGAAAACAGTCGTGCTGCTTAATATTTTTGTTGAAACCATGTTACATTTTTCCAATATTTGTTCTTCAAATATTGGAAACTTCAAAAGGTTGGCATTTATTTGAAATACACATCTTTTGTGATATTATAAATGGTCCTTTACTCTCACTTTTGATCAATTTCATGCACGCTTGCTGTTAGAGCCTCTTACTGACCCAAAACCTTTAATCAGTAGTGTAATATTTAGATTCGAGTTGGCTTAATGGGACGATTTACCCCAAATTCTATGGTGCATTCTTGACAGAGATGTTTCCTCACCTTGTGTGTTCCTGTTGGTTTGGCGACAAACGTGGAGAAGTCCACGCAAACCCTCTTTGTCACCCCACTGAGCACCTCCTGTACTGTTACATAGATTCCTACCTGATAAAAACAGAGGCCTGATCAAACACAGGAATGCATTATAGTTATTCCGTTAATATTTAATACTGTAAATGTGTTTCGCCTTGTATTACCTCCATACTTGTGTTGAAAGCCCTGTTCACTCTGGCTTTGATATTGATAACCTGCCCAACCCTGAAATACAGAGAGATGTGATATGATAATAACAGATCAATTTATCACACAACATGAGGTACTCAAGAAGCACTTGATCTAGCATTTGCTAAACATGACCTTAGACCTGTTACTAAAATCTGATTGGATGCTAAGACTGTTGTTTCTGGATCAACAAGGATGTTCTACTTTGATTAGAACAGTCAAGTCATGTTAAAAGAACAGTTCTCCCACATATGATATAAATGCACTTACTCTCAGGCCATACAAGATGTGGATGAGTTTGTTGCTTCACCAGAAAATTTTTTTGGAGAAATGTAGCATTACTTCACTTGCTCACCAATAGATCCTCTGCAGTGAATGGGTGCCGTCAGAATGAGAGTCCAAACAGTTGATAAAAATGTCACAATAATCCACACCACTCCAGTCCATCAATTAACGTCTTGTGAAGCAAAAAGCTGCGTTAAGCCATTTTTAACTTTAGACCATTGCTTCTGGCTAAAATATATCAATAATATTGCCTTCTCTTGTGAAAAGGTTGTCTTGAATCAGGAGAGAAATATGCACAGATCAAGCACCGTTTACAAGCTAAAACAGTACAAAACAGCTCTAAACAAATATGTTGGTGGATTTTGAGAGGACAACAGAGGATGGACTTTTTCACTGAAGGAAGCATTATTATGGATTATGGATGCATATTTTGGCCAGACGCGACGGTTTAAAGTTAAAACACCTTAATGATGGATTTGTTTCTTACAAACATGCAGCTTTTGCTTCACAAGATGTTAATTGATGGAGTGGTGTGGATTACTTGTGGATTATTGTGATGTTTTTAATCAGCTTTTGGGACTCTCATTCTGACGGCACCCATTCACTGCAGAGGACCCATTGGTGAGCAAGTGATGTAATGCTACATTTCTCCAAATCTGTTCCAATCAAGAAACAAAGTCATCTACATCTTGGATGGCAAGGTGAGTAAATTTTCATTTATGTGATATAGGACACACTCTAGTACCTTACAGTCTCTTCAAACTGGATATCATCCATAGAAGCCGTGACACACGCCATTCCTGCATATCTTTCAGCTTAAAGGATGAAATGAAGAAAAAAGACAGAGATTTAAAACATGAACCGCTAAATGAACCCTCAAAGATGGGTACACACTTCTTGTTCAAATTTGCTTGTAACCGTTATTTATATTTCATGCGTCTAACTGGAGCAGAAACAGGAAGGAGATGGAGCGTCTACTATAAGAGAGGACACGTGTAAATCATTGATGTGTGCCTTCCTCAAGCCCCTTTTCTTCAGTGACGGAGAAATATGGATTCACACAAGATTTGTGGGTAAAAGGTGGATGGATGCTAGTTGCCTTCCTCGTTCATAGTCTAAAGGTGATTGCTTAATTCTCAATCTACTCTGATGGGTTGATAACACACTAGGTTGTTTTGGAAAAAGGACATTTTTACTGCTTTAGCAGGTCAGTCGAGGGCTTGCTGTTCTCGCTTTTGCAATTTATTAAATGGATGATGAAGTTAAGTGAATTGCATTATGGGATACTGTTTTCCACACAATAGCTTCATCTGAAATCACAAAGTATGTGAAAAGCATAGTTTGTCAAAATGCTCAGTATTCAATAAATAGTAGGCGAGAAGTACCCAGATGACTAACTACTTTCAGCAAGATTCCATTTGATGGACAATTTACTACCCCAGTGAGGCCACAGGAGAGGATTTGTGAAAACCAGTGAAGCGACGCAAATGACAGTATTATTATAGGTCACACATACATCAAGATTATGTTCATACTACACACATTCATACCATATAGAACATAATTTTCCTCACTTACAAAGTAATTACTTATTTAAAAGAAGTACATATTCAGAGAGTATAAGATTTCGAGTGCATCCAATGTGTTCTAGTTCTTCGCATTGCTGCTTGTAGAAAAAGAGAACGCTTCCTTAACAGTATACATACTGCATGCTACATACAGATTATTCCAAATATACCCATTGTTACTGAGCAGGACAAGCCTTCTGTACGTGTAACATCTCTGCCCTCTACAGGTGCATTTGGGGTATAACAACGTGGCAGCTCTCAGTCTTAGCTGGAAAGCTATGATAAGGTCATCACTTTGTTTATTCTATATGATGCATCTATGTATGTCTAGCAAGTGGCTAGCGTGCTGAATTTTCTTGTGTTTTGCAGGTAGGAGTCTATGTGCACAAGGAGGCAGATATGCTGTGTTTAAAAGTTGAGATGAAGATCAAAACTACAGCTTTTCATGCTTTCTTGCTGCTCGCCAACCTGCAGTTACGGCCACAGTGGGACAAAAACTATTTGTAGGCTAACAAGAGTTTATTACATCCCTTTATCTTACTTTGATTGTGCTATAAGTTTTGCAATTACATCAAATTGTTTCTCACCATCTACATACATCCTTCCATATGTCCTCCAGGAGCTGTGAAGAGGTTGAGAAAGCAGATGAGGAGGAAACCATTTATCACATTAAATGCACCACAGTCAAAGGAAGCAAAAATCGGGATTTTTCGTGGTTCTGTTGTCTAAAAGGCAACCCTGCAAAGATGGGTATGATTCCAGTGCTACCATGAGTGATTCTGTTTTGGATAAATCTTTAAAGAAATAGTACACCCAAAAATGAAAATTTGCTAAAACTTTACTCACTCTCAGGCTGTCCAAGATGTAGATGAGTTTGTTTCTTCATCAGAACAGATTTGGAGAAATTTAGCAGTACATCACTTGCTCACCATTTGATCCTATGCAGCGAATGGATGCCGTCAGAATGAGAGTCCAAACAGCTGATAAAAACATTACAGTAATCCACACAACTCCAGTCTATCAAATAACATCTTGTGAAGTGGAAAGCTGCATGTTTGTAAGAAACAAGTCCATCATTAAGTTGTTTTAACTTTAAACTTTTGCTTCTGGTCTATAATCCATAATAACACTTCCCCTGTTGTCCTATCACATCAAAATCCACCGACATATCTGTTTAGAACTGTTTTGGCTTGTAAGAGGTGCTTGATCTGTACATATTTCTCTCCTGTATCTGAAGAGATGACTTTTTGACCGGATAAAGCGATAATAATATGCAGTTACTCACGTCAAATGTCGTTAATTGATGGACTGGAGTGGTGTGGATTATTGTGATGTTTTTATCAGCTGTTTGGACTCTCATTCTGACGGCACCCATTCACTGCAGAGGACCCATTGGTGAGCAAGTGATGTAATGATAAATTTCTCCAAATCTGTTCTGATGAAGAAACAAATGCATCTATTTCTTGTATGGCCTGAGGATAAGTACTTTCTCTGCAAATTTTCATTTTTGGGTGAACTATTCCTTTAATGTGAATCTCAGACTGTATTTGTATCATCACAGAGACCCGTATGTTGTAGCACTCCGGTCTGTCACCATGGCAACAGTTCCACCAGATGAGAACTCTATTCGGAGCGAAGTTAAATGTGCAGGATTCCTCGTTCACGAAATAGGCTATTCAGCCTGCAAGGTACCAACTATACCATCTGAAACTGAATAAAAACATCACTCTCAAACTCTCATTACTAAACATCTGCTCAATCTGATTATTTCTGGCTGCTGTTCTAGGTGTCGTACTACAACCAGGTGACTTCTGGAGTGCTGTCCTATGTGGAGGGAAACTTAGCCGGCTGGTCCAAATCTATGGAAGATACAGCAATGTCCTGCATTTAATTTCTGGAGCAAGATTTGTTGACCACACAGTTCTGATATGCACACATTAGGACAACTCTAGGACAGTTATTTAAATAAAAAAAAAAGGTTATGATAACAACTGCCATGATTAAGTGATCATAAAAAGTGTCAGTTATAGCATTGCATGTTTTTCTGATGGCCTGTTTACACAAAGAATGATAACTATAAAGCCAACTATGATGATATCTATATTAGATGTTATATTATAGTTGTAGTGTTAGAATTAGAACAATTATTTAAATTTTACAGTTTATAAGTTTTGTCTTTGGTGTCAACGGGTCTGAAGGCTGCCAATAAAACCATAAATATCTATGGCACAATATTCATCTGACTAAATCTGCATTATAATTTTCACAGTCCACACTCTTCAAATTGTCTTTATAAAGGTGCTGTCTCAGTGTGGACAATAAAGTAAAACAGAAATAAATATGGACATATATGTATGTAAAATATGCCTCAGGGACTGCACAATTATTTAAACAAAAACTGAGGTCACAATAATTGGCAGACGGTGAATCATTGGTGAGTTCATGACTGCAGGAACCAAATCTAAATTAACGATCAGTTAAATAGATCCATTTCTATATTTCTCCTCAATCCGCTCTGGATCAGAACACCACCACTTTGTCTTTTTTGGCTTGTGCTTTCTTCACAGGCGCATGGACGTCCTCGTGGTCAGCACTGATTCTATTGGACAGCCGACTGAGGGTGATGGAATTAGCTGCCAAAAAGAACTTTGAGTTAATTTAGATGTTTCAATTTTCAACTAAAGAAGAAGATACCAAATTTTCAGTGGACATGGTCACAACTGATCAACTCACTTGAGTTCTGGTGTTCAGGACAATCTTTCTGAAAGTGCTCCACTGAACCACAAACCCGTCAGCAACCGCCTACAATAACTGCTGAAAGCAAAACTAAATTGCAACGATCAGTTAAACAGTCATTGCTATATTTCCCCTCAAAACAGCTGTGGATCAGAACACCACTACCTTGTCTTTTTTGGGTTGTGCTTTCTTCACAGGCACATGGACGTCCTCGTGGTCGGCGCTGATTCTATTGGACAGCCGGCCGAGGGTGATGGAATTAGCTGCAAAAAAGAAGTTAACTGAGATGTTTCTATTTCAGTTAAAGAAGAAGATACCAGATTTTCAGTGGACATGGTCACATTATTAACTGATCAACTCACTTGAGTTCTGGTGTTCAGGACAATCTTTCTGAAAGTGCTCCACTGAACCACAAACCCGTCAGCAACCGCCTACAAAAACAAAGCTCCACGACATGAGTGTTAAAAGTGATCCCGTGGCCCAGGGCTGGACTGGGACAAAAAATCGGCCCTGGCATTTTTTGGTCCAGGCGGCCCATCACCACTTCAATATA
>NW_015536501.1:1278644-1288511 GCF_001515605.1 Sinocyclocheilus anshuiensis | reverse complement strand
GAGCATTGTGATTGGATGTTTACGCTGTCAATACAGGAGACAAACCAATGGGCCACTGGCTGCTCGCTGTCCCTGCGTGATGGTTTTCGGCAAAAAAACATTCTGTCGGCCCCTTAAGTGCGTCGGCCCACCGGGAAAATGCCCGGTATGCCCGATTACCAATCCAGCCCTGCCGTGGTCCATCTCTTCATTGTTATCCGCCTCTGGGCAGTCAGCAAGACTTGAGTTTAAATTCTGAGTTTATATCTTGCAATTCAGAGTTTATTTCTTCAGATTGTGTGTTTTTATCTTGTTTTTATATCTATTTTTTTCCTCAGAATTGACAAAAAAAATCTGAATTGTGAGATAAAAAGTGAGGTGAAAACAATTCTCACAATTCAGGCTTTTTTCCCTCAAAATTGTGAGTTTATATCTCACAACTGCAATTAAGTTTATATCTCGCAATTTTATTAGAATTTTATATTGTTATATATTATTCTTTTTGGTGTTTTGTCCCTTTATCCGTCCGTTCTCTCATCGCCAGGGCCGCATTAAGACCGCACTGGGCCCCGGGGCTATGACCGGATTATCTCCCAACCCTTAAATGAATATAGTTTGTTCAAACAAAAAACAATGTAAATCCAGTTAATGATCAAACTAACCTAAAAATCTGTGTGGACGATGAATTCAAACACAAAAACAATATAAATCCAGTTAATAATCAAACTAACCTAAAAATCTGTGTGGACGATGAATCTGTTTTTACCTGCTCCATGTGCCCGGTTCACTTGCTGTTCCAGCAACTTCCACTCCATCATCAGCTTTAGTAAAATAACCTGATAGCTGGGGAATTTACTAAGTCATGTTTTTTATGTTGTTTGTATTTGAAGTTTTTCGTTTTTTGAGCCCCTCTCTCTTTTAGAATTGCTGACATTTTTACTTATTGAATTGTCCTTTGCGTGACCATTTCCAGATTACTCCAGAACAAAGTGAAGAGAGGTGAATGCAGACATACTGGGCAGCGATCACCTGATAGATACGTGCGCATATCGTTCAAAAGTCGAATATAGAATAAATGCATTTGATTGGTAAACCAAATTCAGACTTTACGTTTCAATTTCCAAATGGTAATGCATGGAATTTACGGAAAAGCTCAACTAAATAACAGCGCTAATAAATGGGGGGCGTCGTGGCTTTGGCGATCAGCGCTCCAGTCAATCTACTCCACAGCCAATCACGGGCCCCCTCCTTGCTCGGGCCCCGGGGCTTCAGCCCCGCCTAGCCCTATGGTTAAAACGGCCCTGCTCATCGCACGTCTTTCTTCAGTGCCATTGCCACTTCTTCTCTAAGATCCCAGTCTGCTTTAAAGGGGTCAAGATCTTTTGACATATAAGAGGTCATTGTACTTTAAAAACATCCTGTAAGTTTCAGAACTCAAAACTTTCTTGTTAGTCTAATATTGAAGCCAGTCTGCCAAAACCACAGCCTGTGGAATGTTCTACTCTATGATGTAATAGTGTGGCTAAACAGCCCTTGGTGGAAAATGATCAACACCTGCTTCAACAGCGCTGCCTAGTTTAGCCCCGCCCACCGATTCGCGCGCGTAGTGTAAGCGCGGCGAACGCAGGTCTACACAGAAATCAAACGATAAAGATGCCTCCGAAGACGACAAGATGCTGTGAAGTGCTAAGCTGTGGGAAAACAGTCTTTCCATTGCCTTCCTTCTGATGGTAACATTAGGAAAGAGTGGATGAACTTTATTTTTAAAGAAGTTCCAGACCGCGTCAGTAAGAACCCATCAGTCACTTCCTTTTACTACGGATTCGTTTACAAGGCACAATTCGACGGGGGATTTTCAGCGAGATTAAAACTAAAAGATGCTGCTGAATTTGGATGTGAGTAGGCTAACTGTTTTTATTACGTGGTCTCTATTGCTTTGTCTGTACTTACACATCTTTTGATATGTACTGAGTATTTATGCGTTTTTGACCTAGGCCTAAATGACAGCAGCGTTCATCTATGAAGGATGTACTGTCAAGTACGATCCGCCACGCCTATTCAGAGCGTTCTGATGAGGGGGGTTAAAAACAGGACAGAAAATAGCCTATTACTTTAAATTATGTTTTTTGATGTAAAACTCTCGATAACATTATAAGGAGACT
Organism: Sinocyclocheilus anshuiensis; assembly: GCF_001515605.1. Lineage (NCBI taxonomy): Eukaryota > Metazoa > Chordata > Actinopteri > Cypriniformes > Cyprinidae > Sinocyclocheilus > Sinocyclocheilus anshuiensis. The sequence goes on along the minus strand of NW_015536501.1, from coordinate 1,286,370 downwards.
ATAGCATATGGAGGTAGTGATCAGCAGGAACATGACCTATATGTTTGCTTTTTTATGGAAGTCATTCCCATTGTCGTGATTGTTTTAATAATTATTATAACACATGATATAATGTGTTAGATCAATGAAATAAACTACATAATCACATTTTGGAGAATGGGAACTTTCATTTGATATATGATAAGGTTAAAATAAATTCATTTTACAGGTTCTCAAGTCCTCAGTTTTTGTTCTTATAGTAATTTTTGTTGTGTCCAGTAGGTGGTAGTCACTGTGCACTTTTTTGTTGGATAATGTGAATGGAGTCTGAATGTTGCCAAATGATGCACAAATGTTCCCCCGGGCCACAAAACCAGTCATCAGGGTCAATTTTTTGAAATTTAGATTGATCTGAAAGCTGAATGTATGGTTTGTTAGGATAGGACAATATTTGGCTGAGATACAACTATTTGAAAATCTGGAATCTGAGGGTGCAAAATTGCCTTTAAAGTTGTCCAGATGAAGTTCTTAGCAATGCATATTACTTATCAAGAATTAAGATTTCATATATACGGTAGGAAATTTACAAAATATCTTTATGGAGCATGATCTTTACTTAATATCCTAATGATTTTTGGCATAAAAGAAATATCGATAATTTTGACCCATACAATGTATTGTTGGCTATTGTTACAAATATACCCGTGCTATTTATGACAGGTTTTGTGGGTCAGGGTCACAAATGTACGTACCATTTAATTAAGTCAATTCTATGACATATTTCAGTGTGTTGTGTTTTTCTTTTAGGTTCTTAAGTAAATTTGTGATCAGTAAGTATGCTGGTAAATCTAAACTCAATCCACTTGTCTTGTTTGGAGAGCTGAATCTGTTACAGTTTATCTGATATTGTTTAATCGCCTTTAAAGTTGTCCAAATGAAGTTCTTAGCAATGCATATTACTAATCAAAAATTAAGTTTTGACATATTTAAGGTAGGACATTTATAAAATATCTTTATGGAGCATGATCTTTACTTAATATCCTAATGATTTTTGGCATAAAAGAAATATCGATAATTTTGACCCATACAATGTATTGTTGGCTATTGTTACAAATATACCCGTGCTATTTATGACAGGTTTTGTGGGTCAGGGTCACAAATGTACGTACCATTTAATTAAGTCAATTCTATGACATATTTCAGTGTGTTGTGTTTTTCTTTTAGGTTCTTAAGTAAATTTGTGATCAGTAAGTATGCTGGTAAATCTAAACTCAATCCACTTGTCTTGTTTGGAGAGCTGAATCTGTTACAGTTTATCTGATATTGTTTTATTATTGTATTTTGCAAAAGCAGCCTTGATATTTGTAGTGATTCTAGTCAATTGTATATGCTTTATTACCTTTAATAGTGGCCTTTTAAATAATAGTAGGGTTTTAAGTTTTCAGTTTCATTCGCAGACCTCTTTTGCATTTACAAGTTCCAGAGAGAGCTGGTACACCATTATGGGAACCTGAAATCCTACATATATATTAGGCTATGTAATTGCATAATAAAGAGAACAGTAAGCAACAGCAGGGGGGATAATGTTGCAGAAATGCTTAGTACAAGTCTCACAAATGACACGCGTTTTTACATTCTGCACCGCTTTTTTTTTTCTCCTACGTAAACATGCGTTAACTGGATCTTTAATTGTTGTACCCGTGCCTTATGCACGCATAAACGTCGCGTTTTTAGAAACTTGAATCCTTTTTTTATTATTATTCTACTTCAGTGCGTCTCGTGTGATGCGAATGGCTGTGTGAAGGGCCCCTTGGACTTCAGTCAATATGAATTTAACTTGCTGTTTTGCAGTCCGCTTCTACTGGCTTTGGCAGTTTTTTCGAATATTTTTCTAAAGTTGTCATGTTTCTTGCGGTTTGAGTCACTTACAACTATATGTGAAAAATTACTGTATAAATAAATTGCAAAGGTGGAAAGGAGGATTCTGTGGCGTGACGTCATGGCGGGCGCGCTCAGTGAGGCTGATGCGCAAACTTCTAGAAAACGTCTAGAAGAAGACAATGGTATAAGAATAAAACAATAGAGAGAAATGAATGGAAGGACTTAAATATTCGAATTCTCAGTTTATTTGTATTCCGTTGATAGGCTACTGAGGAAGTTTATTAGGCTATATTGTAACATAATGAAAGCAATTATTTAAAGTCTTAAAATGGAGCATTCCTTCGTTGATTTTTTTCCCTTCTCTGACATGGAACTGTTTATGCAAAGATAATTTGTCTTTACTATATTTGGTATTTGAGGAACTGTAGTTTTGGCTTGGCTGGTGCGTGTGTTTGGAGACTGAACTTTTTTTTACGCATCTTGAAAATTTCAGAGCTGTTCGGACACACAAACCCACGGAGCTACCATGTTTGAATCATTTTTATACTTCCGTATTCTACAAATTTACCTCCTATCTTTTACCGTCTAAGAACCTAGTGTATTGTTTTGACGCGCTGGTGTCCTTGCGCATCTCTAAGCGAGTGTTTGTTTCCCTAGGCTGCAAGTGCTCGCCGTCTCTATTTTTTTATTTTATTTATTTATTTATTAAAAAAATTTTGACAGATCGGAGCAGATATATTAACGATATATCTGATATGTTAAAGATATCATCGTATTTGCCGTTTGACTTATGCTGTGGTAAGTTAATACCGCCTTTAAATTAATGACCGGTTTTGCAGTTACGTTTTACTTGCTGATTTATTTTAAATTATTAACTTGTGAAACAGACAGACTGCACGACCCCATGCAAATACAATATCTTGATTTGTAGTGTTTTTCCCCCCTTGAGGTTCGCCAAGGGAAGTAGGCTACCTGGAGGATGTCATTCTTTGATTGATGTAAAGACTCATTTTAGTCATTTCACGATTTTCAACTATTTTCTAAAAGAAATAATGTTTTGGAAGGATTACGTTAGGATTTAAGTCTGCATCAAAGACTGCTTTGCACTTCTCTGTCTAGCCTGGAACTTCAATATGGCCACAACATCGCTTTCAGTGGGAGAGACTTTGAAAAATCTTAGTCCTGAGGTTGAAGCATGCAATTCCAGTTTTTCTTATTCTCCTGAAGCCACAACTGTGTTTGCCACCTCAGTGACGCTCATCATGCTCTTCACCATCTTCGGGAACATCCTGGTGATCATCGCCGTCCTGACGTGCCGCTCTTTACGAGGACCTCAGAACCTTTTCCTGGTGTCCTTGGCTGCAGCGGACATCCTGGTGGCCACATTGATCATCCCATTCTCCTTGGCCAATGAGCTGATGGGCTACTGGTACTTTGAGTCGTTTTGGTGCGAGATCTACTTAGCGCTGGATGTGCTCTTCTGCACGTCTTCCATTATACACCTGTGCGCCATCAGCCTGGACCGCTACCTGTCCATCTCCCGGCCGGTGCAGTACGCAACCCAACGCAGCCCTCGCAAGATCAAGGGGGCCATATTGGTGGTGTGGCTCATCTCTGCGGTCATCTCTTTCCCCCCGCTGGTATCCATGAATAAGACCCCGCTGGCGAAGGATGGGGTTTGCCCACAGTGCATACTCAACGAGGACATCCGGTACATCCTGTACTCCTCCATCGGGCCGTTCTTTGCCCCGTGCCTCATCATGATCCTGGTGTACGTTCACATCTATCAGATTGCCAAGAAGCACACTAGATGTCCTCCGGGAGAGCCGAGGAAAGACTGTGCAGGTGGTGTGCCACCAGGCCGAGAGCTGCAGAACGGGGAAAACCAGGGAGGTGTTGACCCTGCGAATGTCCCTAATCCGACTACATCCAGATCTGACGCCGTAAACCAGCCTCAATCATCAGCAGAAAGTCGGCAGCAGATGAAACACTCAAGGAGGTGCAAGGACTACGAGGACAGTTCAAGCTCCGGCTCCGACGTCGAGGCAATTGGGGGACATAATGCCAACGGGACAACCTCCAGTGTGGGGGGGGCGCCGGAGCTTGGCCACCAGACATCCTCCCCAACCCAAACGTACCGAAAAGTCATCATAACATCAAAGGGGAGCCAGCTGTCCTCTTCAAACATGACACCAGCAGGAACTCCGAACACCAGGAGGAAAGCCATGATCATCCGCGAGAAGCGGTTCACATTCGTCCTGGTGGTCGTCATTGGGGTTTTTGTCGTCTGCTGGTTCCCGTTCTTCTTCAGCTACAGCTTGCAGGCCATTTGTCCAGAGACTTGTAAACTACCAGAGCCACTTTTTAAGTTCTTCTTCTGGATTGGCTACTGCAACAGTGCCCTGAACCCGCTCATCTACACCATCTTTAACAGGGACTTCCGTAAAGCCTTCAAAAAGATTCTGTGTAAAAAGTATAAGGACTCTTCTATTTGAAAGCAGAGAACACTGGGAAAAAAAAGGGTTTTATAGGCCTACAGAAAATTGGCGTTTGATTCCTCTAAAGGTGATCATTGCACAAACTGTCAGTGTCATTTCACTCCAGTATTTCAATGAAACATTTTCATGACAAACTATTTTCTTGTATTTTCTGCAAGTTTTACTTATGAGAATTGTTAATAATAATAATAATAATAATAATAATAATAATAATTTGTTTTCCTTGCCAAAGAAACTAACCAATTGCAGATCAGTTTTCATGTAAATTCACTTCAGTATTGCCTTTGAGTTTTTATAAATGTCTTGTCATGTCAAAACAATGCTACAAAGTGCCAAAAAAAGACCATTAGGATATTGAAGAAAAAAATATTTAAGTGATATTGAACTTATTTCTGCTTGTGACCTTTCTAGTGTGCATTCAAAGACAATGCGGCTCTTTCTTAGAGACACATTAACTGTTCCCTCCTGGTGGAATGACCTGCCCAACTCAATCCGGGCATCAAGAAATGGCTAAAAACACATCTCTTCAATCGTTATTTGACCCTCTAACTCTAGCACTTTCTTTTCTAATTCTATTTTATCTTTTTTTTTAATAAAAAAAATACTTGTCCCATTTACATTCTATTTCATCTACTTGTTTTCTTTTTATTATATATATATATATACATTGCTATGTGTACAGCTTTAGGCTAACCGAGACTTGCTTATTGTTGCTCTTTTGTTCCCCTTCAGGAACTCAAGCTGCATGGAGTCGCTTTGGGAACGCCCTTGCGTGACCGCGTTCTGAAGCACGTGTCAAATCAGTCCAATGGAGCAGCGAGACGTCACGAGCAGGGTGACGTAAGCACCAGAAAGTATAAAAGCGCATCCGGCAGAGCGCAAACCAGCTTCTGCTCTTCAGTAGTGTGTGTATCTTCTGTGTATGTGTTTGTCTATTTACTGTTGTCTGTCCGCACAAGCATATATAAAAAACAATCATGAAAAAGTCTATGGCGAGCGAACGGCATTACAAACGCTGTGTTCCTCCCTGCCCACGATATCTGGCGGCGGGGGATACACACGATTTGTGTGTCGTTTGTTTAGGAGCGGAGCATGCACGGTCAGCTTTCGAGCAGCTGATTGTCATCACTGCGAGTTACTCTCGCTGCGTATGCTCCGCTCTCGCCTGGCTGTGTTTGATGAGAGCGGCCAGGCTCGCGATCCCGCTGGCAGCAGCGCAGACGTGCTTCAGAACGCGGTCACGCAAGGGCGTTCCCAAAGTGACTTCGACGCAGCGTCTCGTTCCCTCGGGGAACCATGGTTACATACGTAACCTAGAGACGTTAGTTTTGATTGCTTCTTGTCCTCATTTGTAAGTCGCTTTGGATAAAAGCGTCTGCTAAATGACTAAATGTAAATATGCTTTTAAGCAATATAATAATAATAATAATAAATATAATATATATTTCCCCTCAACACCTAGCATGCATATATATATATATATATATGTGTTTTTATTTTATTTACTTACTTTTTACCTGCTGGTATAGATGTGGCATTATCAATTTAAGCAGTTTTTCTCAGTTCAGTTTATACAGTAGTGTCAATGGATTTTAATGTAAATACAATAAAATATTTTTATTTTGAATTTATTCATTTATTTGAAATATTTATTATTTTAAAATATTGTACTTTATATTAATTATAACTTAAAAAATTTACATTTCCCCTCAAAACCTAGCTTTTCTTTCTTTCTTTCTTTGTTGGCCTTATAAAGGCATTGTAATCTCTTAGACGAGAGGTCCCCAACCACCGTGTCACGACCCAGTATCGGGCCATGGAAGAGATGCTACCGGGTCGCAAGAATGTTCTGGGGAAAAAAGTGTGGCCTATAGATATGACACTGTTATTGCGCTATTGCGCATTAATGATTGTTTTAATTACATTTAATTTAATTTCATTATTTTCGTTTGTTATATGCAATTTCATGTAAATGAAATGTTTAATTAGCAGACAGTGTGCCAATACAGAGTTGATTCCTCTTTTACGTCTCCTTTCATTTCAGATACACATCAAATTATGTCAAAAAAAGCCTTCTCGGCATTCTTGTTCTCTGTGCTTTAAATAATTTTTTTCTTGCTTATCTGAAAAATCATCTGATTGTGTCTCAAAAACCACAATATGATCAGATGAACCACTACTATATATATATATATATATATTAGGGCTGTCAGTTTAAGGCGTTAACTTAATTAATTAGTTATGAAAAAAGAACGCGATTAAAATATTTTAACGTAGTTAATGCACTGGCCCCGCCCCCACACCTGTACATCATCTTACATTTCATACAGTTGACTGTTGACAAATATGATGCAGGGCAACAACTTCATAAATGCAGTTATGCCATAAAATTCAAGATATTTGTGCAAAAAATGCCCCTGTATGAGTTTTGTCTCATATTTATACATATCACATATCACACTATATCACACCAGTCACCAGCAGCAAGAGCAATATCACAAAAGTACTGATTTTGTCCCGATCTATCACGAGTTTAAATGTGATTTTAGCCTACACAACAGTTCAGTAAATAAGAAGTTAATATTGTGTATTAAACACAATATTGTGGTTTTGCTCAATTTTGCAGAGATCATATTACCTTTAAAGCCACAGCAGAACTGTTGTGCGTCTCCGAGCAACACAGCGGTGTTTAGTTTCTGAATGAATCCGCGTTTTGAACGAATCCAGTGAACCAATGATTCAAAAGCCCATTCATAAAGTGAGCCCTTTACCGAATTCCTAAATGAATCAGCCGTTTGAACGAATCGAATGAAGACATTTACCGCCACCTGCTGGTAGATTTAGTTTCTTATTTAGAGTATCATTTCATTCATGTTTTTATTTTTATTATTATTATTTAAAGAGATAGTTCACCCAAAAAATTTTAATTCTGTCGTCATTTACTCACCCTCATATCGTTTCAAACCTTTCTATTGTGGAACATAAAAAAAGGTATTTTGAAGACTGTTGGTACAAAGCTGTTTTGGTCAATGACTTTCATTGTGTGAACAATAAATACTGAGATATTTCTCAAAAATCTAGCCTAAATGTTTGTGTAATAAATTTTATGCTGAATCAAGTAAAATATTTATTTCTAAAGCTACAATGTGTAATGTCTACATACACACACATATATATATATATATATATATATATCAGTGGCGTTCAGTCCATATAAACTGTGAATGCTCCGCATACCCAGGCCATTTGAGAGAATAAGTTTACGGGATAATTCATATAAACATGAATATAAGTTGATCCCTTGTCATTTGAAATGTAACTTAAAGCTTAAAGAGTTAGGAATAAGTACGTAAAATGATTTTTTTTCC
>NW_015536501.1:1276729-1278533 GCF_001515605.1 Sinocyclocheilus anshuiensis | reverse complement strand
ATTATTGTGATGGGGGCCCTGCAGTAAGTCATAGCCCCGGGGCCCAGTGCGGTCTTAATGCGGCCCTGCGTACAATGATTTACTTGCCAAAGGGCAGTCATTTTCTTTAAATCTACCAGTTGCTGTTGCTTCCGGGCGAGCGGATTCTCCGCAGCTTTCTCGCCTCCGCTTTATTGCTCTTTATTACTTGTCAGGATTGTGGCGCGTTCTCAGTGATTTGCTGGTCTGCGGCTGATCACAGCTTTCTCGTCTCCGCTCTGTTGCTATGACTCGTCATGATTATAGCGCGTTCTCATTGGTTTACTGGCCTGCGGCTGATTTCATGCGCGGGGTAAGCTGTCCGCGAAGCGCTCGCCCAAGCAGAAAATCTGCTTTGCTGTTGCGGTTGCTGAAAATCACATTGTGTTTGATGCAAAACCAACTCGACTAAATCAAAAGAAAAAAACACTATAACTGTATATGTTTGTTTTCTCAAGCAAAGCAAATTTTAAAAGTCCACTGAAAACATATCTTCTTACATTTTTGGTCATAGACGATGTATGTTGAAGATATACGTTATTGTCAACATTATAACGTTATATAATAAATATATGAAGGTAGAATGACGTCAAAAAGATTTGCATACGCAGGGTAATATTTGTGGAAGTGATAATATAAATATAAATATAAATATAAATATATAAACTATAAATATATTGCCTAAGCGGTAAATAAAAAGAACATGTTTATAAAAACGTGGGCTATATACAATTTTAATAATAACAAACATCATATTGTTCCCTTTGTTTTCCGTATGCTCGTGTCGCTTACAGTTAAAGTCCTCTGATTTTATTATTGTTTGCAAGGTTTCAACATTACTTTGCAATATTTAAAATATTTTTGGGGTATTTTGCATGGTCTGTCATTGGAGTAGTGTCAACTGGGTGGAAGTTTTAACTCCTATTCACTGGGAATAAAAAAAATCATTTAGCAGATGCAGAGACATATAGAGCGGGGGAATCCACCCCATCTCCCCACCCTCTCATAACTTAACTACGTGTAAAGGTTATTTGGCGGTTTTTACTTGGGAAACCAACTATATTTTTCTTGCATTTGAATAATGGATAAACTTGAAACGATAGAAGAAGGATTGGAGATTAATTTAATTTACAAATAAGGTAGGAAATGTGCATACTTTTAAATCGACACCTGCCATGGTGTTTCTTAGCTATTTGTCATCTGTGATCCCTTTTGAGTATCCTAAAAGCCGGTGGAGGGGTGGTATTATCACTCAGCATACCCGGTTAAAAAAGTCACCGCTGGCCACTGATATATATATATATTAGGGGTGTAACGATACATCGATACGATGTCTGACGATACGATGCATCGATGCCACGCGTAAAATATCGATATCTGTAGTATAAATAGCAACCTTTATTTTGGCACTGTCCACATTTTCACATAATGTCCGTCGAAGCATTACCGACAAGCGTGCATTCTCGTTCAAACTCACGTATCAGGACTCGATATAAGGACTGCCCGAAGGCACAAGGTGAGCATTAAAGACGCTCGGGATTGTTTGCGGAACAGTCGAGCACTGTGTGAGAAGTTCCCTTTCATGGGAACTTCGAACTGCGTCCTCTAGGGGTCGCTATGGGGAACGCCTCGTTGTGACCCGTGTCTGAAGCATACATTGAAAAAACACCAACAACATGTTGGCTGGCGACAGCCCATGACGTCACTACCGGTGCGACTATAGTATAAATAGGCACCGGGAGAACACATCATCCTCTTCTTCGTCTTCATTGACTGTTTTGTTTGA